>NC_092874.1:419668985-419861485 GCF_028372415.1 Notamacropus eugenii
TCACCTAGAATCCACAGATCCTCCCACCCTGCTCCAAGGTATCCTTAAATAGATCTTGGCAGGTGAGGGGAGATGTGAATTTTTTTAATGCATATTTTAATAATTGAATTTTTACATAATCAGTTTTCTTTGTAATCTAAGTATTTATATTATACATTTTAAAATAATATTCTAAGAAGTGGTTTGTATGGCTTCACCAGATTGTGAAAGCGATTCATAATATAAAAAAAAATTAAAAGGTTAAGAATCTGGCTTAGAGGTTAGTAAAAATAAGATATGTAATTTTCATCCCATCCAAGGCCTCAGACACCCCTGAAATCTGTTCACAGACCCATGTTACAAACACTTGGTCTAGAAGACTGCATTAATAATTTTTTAAATTATTCTCTTGTGCTTCTTTGCCCCTTCTCATTTACATAAAATCCCTTTATTCCTTGCTCAGTGTACATAGGAAACATTTTCCACTTGAAAGCATCTGGCATGCTCAAAGGTCTTTAGTAATGGAGCATTCTCAGAGTTTGGCATTCTTGGTGCCAAAAATCAAAAAGAAATGGAGAAAATGTCTCTCCCCAATTCATCTCATTCTTTCTCCTTAGGTGGTTGGTGATGATTAGGGCCTTCCAGTTCCTATCTGGCAGCCAAGTGAAACCTGCTGTCAGATATTTCAACCATCTGGCCCCGGGAAGTCCCCCTCCCAAGCCACCCATGCAGGAAGTGCCTTTCTCTGTGCCTCCTCACAATGTGTTACTGTCTGAAAGTCACGCCTAGAGTATTATTTCTATCTGGACTTTTCAAAGTTCCAACAAAGGTAATTAGAGGATCACTTCCAAAAACTACCCTTTATGCTTGTCTCAATCAGGTATTTCCAACTTCATACTCTGGTGACTAAAGATGCAGAAAATTCAGAGGGAAAATAGGGAACAAAATTCATGTGGGGTTATATGGGAAAGCAGCAAAGCCTTTAATAAGTCAACGAGCATTTTTTTAAATACTTGCTATATGTCAAACACTGTGCTAAGTGCTGGGGAAAGCTGCCACCCCTCCAAAAAATCCCTGCCCACAACGAGCTCACATGCTTATGGATGAGGCAAGCACAGAAATCTCTAGGTACATACAAGATACACACAAAGTAGATGAAAAGTAACCTCAGAGGAGAGGGCTAAGGAGATGGGAAAGGCCTTCTGCAGAAGGTGGGACATAAGCCAAATCTTGAAAAAAAAACAGAGAAACTAAGAGCCAGAGCTGAGGAAAGAGGGAGGGCATTCCAGGCATGGAGGACATTTAGTGTTTAGGCATAGAGATAGGAGAAGTGTGGTGTAGAAATAAAAGCAAATAGGCCAACGTACCTGCATTGTAGAGTATATTGGTTTCTTTCAGAACACAGGATCACACCATCAACACACTGCTCTGTTGACCTGCAGCTTATCCTAATTATGGGGAAAATATGAAGAAATAAAAAGACTCAAATTCTGAACTTAAGTCAGGAGGACAATAACAGTGTCACATTGTGCAATGGCTTAGAATTCACAGTTCAACATCTCTCTGTCAAGGAAGTGTTAATGTGTTGGAGAAGAAAGAGACACCTGAAGTCTCTTATCCGTTATTGGTCTCACAGGGGAGACTGAGATAGTAGGATCCTCTGATAGGTTTAGATAGCACCGGCTGATATGAAATGGGATGAAAATAAGTGAGGAAAGAAATACAGCTGGAGGAAAAGGAAGCATTGGTCACTGAACAAGAGGAAAGTTCCCTTCTTTTCTATCTATCTTCTCTATCCCTACAGAAGGTTGCTCCCTGGTCAAAGAACCATTCCTTGCTTGGCCATGGAGAAAACCATGAATCACATTCTAAATTAGGTTCTGGCCACAGTGTCTTTTTGAAATCTAAGAATTGATCATTAGATTGTTACGGCCTTACTTCAGCCCTGGATAAACAATCCAAGGGATATACAGAGGGAAAGAGGGGAGGAAGGAAGGAAGGAAGGAAGGAAGGAAGGAAGGAAGGAAGGAAGGAAGGAAGGAAGGAAGGAAGGAAGGAAGGAAGGAAGAGAGGGAGGGAAGTGCCTGATAGTACCTGTTAGGTAGGTGCTAGGCTCTGTGCTAAGCTCATTGGAACTTTACAACAGACCCTAGAAGGCTGATACTATTATCCCTGTTTTATAGTTGAGGAAACTTAGGTAGAGATTAAATGAATTGCCCAGGGTCATGCAGTTAACTACATACTTATGTGCTTGCTATATATGATACAACTGACTGCCCACCCTCTGTAAATTATCCTTAACATTGGTGTCTGAAGCAATCTTCTTAACACAAAATTACAGAAACATGGAATTTCAGAGTCAAAGCAGACTACAAAATGGGATAATCCATTTCTTTAATAGGAATCCTCTTTAATTTTTACTAAAAGACCATCTATAGCATTTTGTTTTTCTGGTTTCACCATAAAGTGATTAAAAATTATAAATGTAGGTGGAGAATGATCACCTTGAAAGAAAAAGAGACTTTGGTAAGTCAGGGCCTCAGAACCATTTTATAAAAAAGAAAATGTTGCACTCATATCAAACCAAAGAGTTTTCCCTACATACAGCTAGTAAGTGTCAGGTCTTCCTTGTTCCAAGGCACCTAGCTGTTTCTAAGTGAGGCAATATGGTAGGAGTAGAAAGAGTGATGAACTTGAAGTCATAAATCCTGTGTTCAAGTCCCATCTCAGTCATGTTGCCTGTGAGACTTTGAACATTTCATGTAACCTGTCTGGGCCGGAATTTTTTCATCTGTAATGAGCAGGGAAGAAGGGATGTGTTGCAGTAGATGATATCTCCAGTCCCCTCTAGCTTTAACTATGTCATCAATAAGTCCTATTTTGAAGTATATTCTGTGGAAGGGATAGCTCATTGCATACAAAGCATAAAATTGAAAGTATTATCCTAGGTTCCCTTGGCCCTTCCCCTCTTCCCCCATGACAACTTTGTGAAGTATGTGACATTTCATTCTTCTCTCCTGTATCCTCCCTCTCCCTCTCTCTCTCTCTCTCTCTCTCTCTCTCTCTCTCTCTCTCTCTCTCTCTCTCTCTCTCTCTCTCTCTCTGTCTTTCTCTCTCATTGAAAATTAGAAAAAAAAATTTACCTTCTACTTTCCATCATTCCTATCATTTGAGAGAAAAAGGAACATACTTTTGACAGAAACAAATGAAGCATTCTATGTAATAACTTGTATGACTATTAAGAGGTAGGGGGTGGGAGGGGTTGAAATTTCTCCATATGGGAAAGACTAACTAAATAGTTCATGGAAAGCTGCCTTCCTGTTAAGTCTTGTCATTTCCATTGTTTTTAGTAACTTGCAGACAATTGAGCTGCACCTGGCCCTACTCTTGTATGTGGACATGGTCATTTGCAAATTTTAATGAAATATTTGAACTGATTTTCATCAGAGGTGGCCAAATTCCAAAGTAGACTATATTTTAAAACTTTTTTAAAAGTTCTTTTTCCCAAGAAGATCCTGGGGAAATCTCCTATGGGCTAGAGTGGGATTTCATGAAGAACAATTGAGAGTTTGATATTTTGATGGGGCTTTATGGCTTAATGGAAAGAGTGCTGCTTATAAAGTCAGAAAACATGAACAACAATCTTTTGAGATTTTAAAATCTACAGGAATCAAAATTAAACATACATTCCATCTTAATTTTCTTTTCTTCACCAGATCTTCAGAACCAAATCTCTTAACACGCAAAAAAAACAAGAGGGCAAAGGGAGCTTTGGCAAAAATAATGTTTAGGACTCCTCTTTTAGAAGATGGGGAGGAAGTGAATGGGGAATTATTTTCATTTAATCTAGCTATGTACTATTGTGCTTGCTATATGGAAAATAAATTTGACTACTCATCTTCTGTAAATTATCTTTAACCTTATTGTCTGAAGCAATATTGTTAACACGAAATTATAGAATCATGAAATTTCAGAGTCAAAAGACACCACAAAATGGCATAATCCATTTCTTTAATAGGAATCCTTTTTAATTTTTTTAATAAAAATTCCCTCTATAACATTTTGTCTTCTGTGGTCTTTCCATAAAGTGATTAAAAATTTTAAATATAGCTAGAGAATCATTAGCATATAGTAAAAGAGTCTTTGATACAAATCAGGGTTTTGGAACATTTTTTTTTTTTAAGAATGTCACATTGGTCTGAAACCAATGAGTTTTACCCAGGTAAGTTCATGTAAAGACCAGACAGAAGCTATGAAAGATTGGGAGGGAGGACAGGGAAGGGTGGGGGAGGATTAACAAAGGCAGGAGGAGGTCAGCATGGAGTAGAAACAGGAAAAATTGTGAAGGGAACATAAAAATGACAATCCTTGAATCCCAAATCCAGGGCTTTCATCACTATAATAAAGGATGGGAAACATTTGGTTAGTCCTAGTGATTTTAGTGGCTTGATAGCATGCCATCACTGTCTACTTCCAAAAAACTAAAATTTATGTAATTTAAATTCAACAAACATTTTATTTTTGATGTCACTATCTCACCCAGACTGGAAGTGCAACAGACACTCATGGACCAATCCTATGGCAATAATCTACAGGGAAGCTTTGACCTACTCTGTTTCTGATCTCGTCTGATTCTCTTCTACTTAGACAACCTGCTACCTTCTCCCTCCCCACTTCTAATTATATTGGCACCAGATTAATTAAATACACCTGATTGACTTTAGTTATACTGTAGCTCAAAACTCCAGACCTTAGCAATCCACCAACATCAGCCTTCCCAGTAATAAGGATTACAAGCATTGGCCTCTACTGCTCAACAAATATTTATTAAGAACTTACTGTGGGGACAGAGCCAAGATGGCAGAGACTCACCCAAATCTTCCAAATTCTCCTCCAAACAACTTTAAAACAAAGCCTCAAAACAAATCCTGAAGTGTCAAAACTAGCAATAGGATGGGGTGAAACATTTGCCAGTACAAGACAACTTAGAAAGTCAGCAGGAAAGCTCTATCTCAACCGTGGTGAAACTAGAACACAGTTCAGCTTAAGTCTCCCCAAATAAGCAAGCAGCAGGCTTTGGGAACAACTGAATCAGCTGCAGCACCTTCTGGAGCTCTTAGCCCACAGAAAGTAAGGGGACTAAACAACTAGTCAAATAGAAATTACAAGGGACCTTTTGATGGTGGTAACAAAAGACAGCATGATTGCTGATGGCCCAGGATATAGGGGATGACCTTGGTGTCTTCAATGTTTGACCAAGAATCCAAAAATATTTACATTATCACTCTTAGACAAGTACCAGCCAAAAGTCTTAGTGATTTCACTTCATCATCATCTTTTCCTTTAGCCTCTGAAAGGTTTATGTAGATTCACTGGCTCTCCTTTGCTTCCTCCTCTTCGGACTGATTACATCAGTCTGTGTGATCCAATCTATGGTCAATGTCAGCTCCTGGTGTTTCAGTCTCTGTCTCTTTGCCACAATGAAGATGACTGAGAGCGTCCAGACACACAGAGATCATACTTCAGGATGGTCACCAAGCTGAGAGATACCCCTTTATATACTTCAAGACTAATCCCCACCTTAATTCCCAGCAATCCCTGGCTACAACTTCCCATGCATGAAACCTCTTAACCAATATAAGCCTATTATATGAAGCTTTCCATTTTCAATCTGTATTTTCCACCTTTCCTACCTATAAAATTTCCAGTTTGGGAAAAAAGATTTTATGTAGAGCTTAAGACCATCTCTTGCTTTTGAAGTCTCCAAAATCAACTTTGAATTTGTTTTTTCTATCACTGTCTTTTTTGAAGTTGACAAGCATAGTAATTACTTTTCAACAGCTTCATTGTTTTGTTTCAGAATAACTTCAAACGACCATTGTTAGCTTACTACATTTATATTCTATTTTAAAATATCTGACACTTCTCATGAACTTTCCAAGCTTTGTTTTCTATTCTGTGATTTGTAGTTGCATGTTTTCTTCCTTTCTTTGCCTAGAATTAAGATTTTAGGGGAAAATTGATGTTCTCCACATTATTGGGTCAATTCAAATCATCGTCATGGGCAACTTAAAATTTGCATTTATGTCTCTTGTCTCTAGAAGTTTGCTAAGAATATCGTTACTTTTCAGATGACTCTGTTTTGATCCTTTTATGAAATAATATAAAGCCAGGTTAGAGCTAAGAGAAATAAGTCTAATTTAATCCATTCCAACAATTAAGTATTTGCTGAGAATATGATATTCTCAAGAGCAAAGGCACTAGGATTGCAACCAAGAATCACTTACCCAGAAAAACTGAATATAACCCTTCAGGCAAAAAGGAGATATTTAATGAAATGTTGAACTTCTAAATATTTCCGATGAAGAGACCAATGTTGAATAGAAAATTTGAATTTCAAATGCAAGATTCAAGAAAAGTATAAAAAGGTAAATAAGAAGGAGAAAACCTACCAGATTCAATAAGGTTAAACTGTTTTTATTCCTACATGGGGATATGACACATGCAACTCCTAAGAACTTTCTCATTATTTGGGGCAGTTAGAAGCGGTATAGAGAGACCGAAGACCCAGTAGTGAGTTGAATAAGATAGGCCAATTTTTTTTTTAATTTAAGGGATGAAAAAGAGGAATGCACTGGGAGACAGGGAAAGGGAGAGATAGAATGGGGTAAATTATCTCACTTAATAGGCAGGATAGAGTTTTTTCAGTGAGTGGAAAGGAAGATGAGGGAAGTAATGCATGAACCTTACACTCATCAGAATTGGCTCAAAGAGGGAATCAAATATACACTCAGATGTAGAAATCTATCTTACCTTACAGGAAAGTAGGAAGTGAATGGGAAAAAAAGAAGGGAGGAGCTGATAGAAAGAAGGGTGGACTGGGCAAGGGAGTAGTCAGAAGCAAAACACTTTTGAGTATGGACAGGATGAAAGGAAAGAGAAGGAGGAGCAGGAGAAAAGATAGAATGGAGGGAAATACACAATCATCATAACTGTTGAGACTCAAATATATACAGTCAGAACTGATTCTAAATCATAAGAATACAAGTCCTTCCCCATTTTATAAATATTCTTTGATATGAATAAGCAGTTTTCAGATCAAGTAATCAAAGCTATCTATAGTCATATAAAAAAATGCACTAAATCACTACTTACTAGAAAAATTCAAACGAAAACAACTCTCAGATATCATCTCACATCTATCACATAGGCTAATATGACAGAAAAGATAAATGACAAATGTTGGAGGTGATGTGGGAAAATTGAGATACCAATCCATTGTTGGTGGAATTGTGAACTGATTCAACCATTCTGGGGGACAGTTTGGAATTATGCCCAAAGGACTACAAAACTGTTCACACACTTTGACCTAGCAAGACCACTACTAGGTATGTATCTCAAAGAGATTTTTTTAAAAAAAGGAAAAGGACCTATATAAATAAAAATATTTATAGCAACTCCTTTTGTGGTAGCAAAGAATCAGAAATTGAGGGAATACCTACCAATTTTGGAATGGCTGAACAAGTTGTGGTATATGATTATGATGGAATACTAATGATAGAATTCTAGTACATAGTGGATGCTCAATAAATGTTTATTGATTGCTGATATTATCTCCTCTGGTAGATATAATTATCTTTGTGTGAATGATTCAATCTTTGAATCCAGCCCTAAGCTCTTTTCTCATATCACCAAAGGACTCATCCATGCTTGCATTTGTGTGGTTCTCATCCATGTACATGTATATCTATAGTATATGTGTTATACTATAAGAAATAATGAGCAAGATTATTTCAAAAAAAACCTGGAAAGACTTACATGAACTGATGCAAAGTGAAATGAGTAGAACTAAGAAAGCATTGTACACAATAATAGCAATACTGTATATGATCAAGTCTGAATGACTTAACTCTTCTCAAACAATACAATAATCCAAGACAATTCCATAGGACCTATGATGAATAATTCTATCCAACTCCAGAGAAAGAAGTGATGGAATATGAATGCAGATTGAAGAATAGCTTTTGAAATTCTCTTTATTTTTCTTCTTTGTTTGTTTTTTGGTTTGTGTTTATTTTTTCTCACATGGCTAATATGGAAATGTTTTGCATGAACGCACATGTGTAACCAGTATCAAATGGCTTGCTGTCTTCAAGGGAGGGAGAGAATCTGGAGCTTAAAATGTTTTTTTAAATGAATGTTAAAAATTGTTTTTACCTATAATGGGAAAAATAAAATGTTTTTTTTAAAAAAAACCAGTAAAATTCACCATGTTGCTTCTACATTAGTTCAGGCTATTTTATGTGAGTGAGCCAAAGTCAAAGGGTATGAATGTAGTATATACCCTTATTTTAAGCAAGTTATATTGTTTATTGTATCATCCCACAAACTGGCACACTTGATTTCTAAAGACAGGGATTTTTTGTCCCTAGAATTGCTACTCTTTCTTCTTCTTTGATCTGAAATGTTCATCTGTGGTAAAGGAAGTAAGAAATGGTTTGTCAGCTTCCTTTGAAGGAACATCATCCATTTCTTGCCACCTAAATGCTGTTGTCCTTCATGTTAATGATCTAGGCCACCTTCTCTTCTCTCTCTACACTCTAACCCTGAAACTTAGCATAGTGCCTGACACATAGTGGATGCCTAAGAAATGCTTATTGATTGGTGATTTTATCTTGTTTGGTAGATTTAATTATCTTTGTTCAGATGACTCTCAGTTTTCTGAATCACACCCTAAGCTCTTCTTTCACATCACCAAATGACTCATCCGTACCTTTGTGGCTCTTGTCCATTTTCTCTTATCAGTTCACTTCTCTGCCTTTAAGGAATATGCATTGTATTGGGAATAATTTTAGTTTACTTATTTCTTCAGCCTCTCTCCTTTTTTTCCATTATATTTTACCTAGATAAATAAATGGCTTTCCTTTCTTCTCTTTTTCTTGGGTGATTTTGTTTTTCCTTTTAAAATTTACTTTTATTTTGAACTTAAACATCACATAGAACAGGCATTTTCATTATATTGTAGAACACAAGATGATTATACATGAAACCTTAGAGTCCTGTTACTTATAAATAACTTTTCTTATGAAATATTTATAAATTTGCCTTATAATTGTCAATAACTGAAAAACCCACATCACCAAATGAATGCGAGATACCTCTACCTAGGTATCTCAAACTGAATATGTCTAAAAAGGTAGTGACTATCTTCCATGCCCCAACGAGAATGACTTCTTCAAAGGTCTCTGCTTCTTTTGAGGACTCCACCAACCTTCCATTTACTCAAGTTCTTGACTAGAGTCATCTTCCCTTTTCCTCATGCCCAACATCCAACTAGTTGTGATTTTTACCCCCATAGTAACTCACATCTGTCTTTTTTTCACACAGTTTTCACTTTAGTTTGGGTCTCATCAGTACATAATTCCAACAATTAAAATGATCTCCTATTTAGTATTCCTGTTTATAGTTACCACCATCACCACCACCACTACCTCCAATTCATCTCTTTCACAGGTCTCAAAATATTCTTCCCAAGGCACAGATGTGATCCTAGGGAGGCCCAGCAGTGGCTCATCTTTTCTAAGAATCGAACTCTTGAGCCTGATTTTTAGGATCCACCACAATTTGGCCTCATCTCCCTTTCCATTCTTGTTTCATATTGTTCTCTTCCATACACTCTACACTCCAGCTAAACTTGATTACTATCTGCTCCCAAAGTATGAGTTACATCTCAGACTCCTCTACATTTATGCAAGTTTTCCCCCATGCCTGGGCTGCATGGCCACTTTATCTCTATCACTCAGAAGTCTTACTTGCGTCTAATACTCTGCAAACTTACAATCTCTGAGAAGAATCATTTCTTGATCTTTCAATTTGTTAGTATGCCCCATACATCAAATTGCTATGTACCTATTTACTTGTATGAAAAACATAACCTCTTTGAGTAAAGAGATTGTTGCCTTTCTATGCCTGACACCTAGACCAGCTCATTGTCCTCTGTAGGTAGATATCAAATATTAGTTAAATTGGAGAGAGGAAATTAGAAATATAAAGAAATTTAGAAGACCCCCAGAATTGGATGAGAACCTGGGGAGAGCATATGGAAGGGTGTGGAAAGAGTTTAACAAGGTGACAAGGTGTAGAGGGGTTACAATCTACAATCTGCAATCTCTGCCATGGAGGGAATACCCACAACAATGACATCACAGATCTAGCATAGATATATACCTAAATACAGCATGTGCACGTACATATGTATCTATATGCAGTGAATAAAGTGCTTTATTCTTTAAATGAAACAAAAGAAGCTTCTAACTTTAACCTCACAAATTAATAGATTCATATCTTTGTTTCACAAATTTTTTATCTTTGTCCAATTGTTATCATCTCATTCTGAAAGAACGACATCCTTCAGGAATTTAATCTTACATATGACTATGTAACTATTAGCAGCCAGATGATAAGTAAGCCTAAGTACTAAGGTACTTAGTTGTGTGGAATATGGAATGACTATACATTCCGATTGAAAACAAAAAAATCTTCCATAGTTGCATTGTGCTCATGTCTTTTAATGATTGCTTATCCTGATTATAAAAATTTACTATCAAGGGAAAAAACAGTGACATGATTACAACAGCATCAAAATTGGTCCCCCAGGCCTTAGCCTAAGGACACAGAATGACTTAACATATGCACACCAGAATAGATCATCTTTAGCTCTGTCTAATTTCAGGTAAGAGTCACAGTAGACAAACAATCTCGCAGTACAATTCCATCTCATAGCCAGACTCAGGATTAAGCAAATGGGAGAGATTACTATTCAAAAAGAAGTAACAATGGGGAAAGTGAGTCAAGAGAATTCTACCTTCAACTATCTTCAAGACCATTTCCTTGACCTTTTTGCAGATCACAGTTCAGGATCACATTCTCTTTGAGTATCTTGTAGCATTTCTCTCCAATGGTGGATTACTGACTTAATCAGGCAACTATAACTGAATTCAAAACTCAGAAAAATATCAATTACAGTCCCAAGAGATTTTACCTCAAATAGCAAGTTTTACTAATAATAACTTAAGTCTAGATACAACTGTTGTCATTCTCATGGTGTTACAATAAGTACTAAAAGTTTACCAAGACTCACACTCACACATAAGGGATATTCTTTTTTCCCTTTGAGTTTAAACTCATCCTGGTGTAAAAATCAATTATTTTAAAAATCACTTTCATATTATAAACAAAGTTGTACATTCTCAGTAACCTAATCTATTATTAGGAATTTCCATAAACCAAACAAGCTCTCTCAGAGGGCTGAGGACCTTGCCCAAACAGATGGTTTCAAGAAATTTGACAAGGATACAAATAAGGGGAGTTTATAAGGTCTTTTCTTTGTACCTTTTCCCACACAATAAACACTAATTCTACCCAATTTTCCAGTCCTTACTAAGCATCATTATTCAATAATAGACCTATCTGGAAGGACTTTTCCCAAGCTATTGCAACTCATCTATTTGGAAGTTACCAAGGGGGACTCAGATCTACTCCTTCTGTTTCATTAAATAAGGTTTTTTTTATTTGTTTTTTGTTTTGTTTTGTTTTGTTTTGTAGAAAGGAAGTAAGACAGTTGTTAAAATTCAAAATGAACATAATCTATTATAAAAATGAGTAGAAGTCATATAACTCACAGGAAAATTTTTAATTTCATGACATATGACAATTTTTAAAGTTATTTTTAAATTGATCAGTACTTAATTTTAGTTTGTAAGTATCTAATTAAATGTTCCCATTAAACTCAATTACTTTTTTTCGGTTCTTTCCTAATGTATAAAAACCTTTTCTCTTTTTGTGAACCAGGAAAAAGTTAATAATAGGCATGCAGTTTCTAAATACTAGTTCTAATTTTTTTCTTCTCTCTGAAATTTCACTGATACTGCCCCCAAACCTGCCTCTTGATAATCATGCAAATGTAGGCCATTTGCTGCTGCAGCTTCAAATTACAGGGCTAGCTACTCTCAATTCACTGCCAAAGATTTAAAATGATAGTCACTTGTTTTCAACCATGTCTTAGGGTCCATGAAATGTTTTCTTTCCAAAGTCTCTAAACCCTTTACTTTTAAACCCATTGTTCACAATCAGTGCAAACTGACTATAACATTTTTTAACTTCTCTCTCTCTCTCTCTCTCTCTCTCTCTCTCTCTCTCTCTCTCTCTCTCTCTCTCTCTCTCTCTCTCTCTCTCTCTCTCTCTCTCTCTCCTCCTCCCTCCCTCCCCATCTTCCCTCCCTCTTCTGTCTCTCTGTGTATATATGTCCAAACAGTAGACTCCAGCCCTTTAAAACTACATGTCACCTCTTTCATATTCTGATCTGATCCTTCTCTTACTTTCTTCTATTTGCCTTTGCCAATCATATCCCAAATAATCTTTCCTGAATAATTTTTTCTTCCTGACTTTCTCTTACATCTGCCCCTTTAACACCACTGTATTCAGGAAGGGAGGGTAGGAGAAAGAGGGAAGAAGGAAAACGGGAGGAGAGAGAGACTTCCTATTTCCCTTTTTTCTATATCATCTTTCAAATTTTCCCCTGTATTTGTGTCTTCCCAGAGTTTCCCTGCCTTACCATTCCATTCCTAGTTGTTTACAATCACCTAGGCCTGCACTTGGGACAATTTGTTCCCTCCCAGGTGAGCAAAACCACAAGCAGGGATTTCTAACTTCTCTTCTCACCAGGGTTCCTCCCCTAACCACCTCACCATCCCATCCTTTTAGCTACTAACCAGGCTTTGGCAGCCCAATGTAGAACACAGCAGTAACCAGATGACGGGGGCAATGCATCACCTGCACATCTTACTAAAGTGAGGCGCTGATAATTGTTCAATCATGTGACACAAGCCAATTAGTACTTTTGTGGGCATCTCTAAACTCACTTAGCCAACCCCACTGAGATTCTCCCTGACTGAAAGGCAACCTTTCCACACATAGACAAGCCTGTGTCCCAGACCCAGGGCAGGCATCTAGCATATATGCCACCCCTCCCTCTAGAGATATGAATGACCAGCCCCTCAGGACTACCCCCAGGAAAGATCTCTCTGCCCAAGCCCATTTCTTAGGTATCCTGCTGACTAAGTCAGTTATAAAGACTTAGATCTGTTCTGTTCTGATTATGCCAAGGTAAGGTCTCATACCATTCAAAAGAATAGTCCCATCACAATAACCTGCAATACAAAGAAAGAAGGACAGCGCACATGGGCACGAGCATATATATACATACATATATATGTATGTATGTATATATATGTATGTATGTATGTGTGTATGTGTATATGTATATATGCGTAAATATATGTGTATGTATATGTGTATGTAGGTGTGAATATACGTGTGTGTGTGTGTGTGTGTGTGTGTGTGTAAACTTATTAGGGTTATTGGGCTAATTGGGGGAGTTCACTCACAAGACCAGTCCATGGCAGCAGGAGAACTGAATAGTAGATCTCCACACCAACCTTAGGTCAGGTCAAATATTATATGGAAATAGAACAAAGAAGGTAGGGATGACCTTCACGTAAGTTTTCCCATGAGGTAGCTGGAGCTTCTTTTGTTTGTTTACATTTTTTTCAAGGTAGTTTACACTAACTGGAGAATAATAGATCACATTCTCACACTCTGGATCCCATCAAACAGGTGGTACCTCAGAGTTGTTTTAATTTGCACTTCTCTAATGAATAGTGATTTAGAACACCTTTTTCATATGACTATAGATAGTTTTGATTTTTTTTATCTGAAAACTCCCTGTTCATATCCTTTGGCAATTTAACATTTGGTGAATAACTTTTATTCTTAAAATTTGATACAATTTCCCATATATTTGAGAAATGAGACCTTTAGTAGAGAAACTTGCTGTAAGAATTTTTCCTCAGTTTTCTTCTTTTTTCCCAATCTTGGCAACATTGATTTTGTTTGTGCAAAAGTTTTTTGGGTTTTTTTTTCATTTAATATAATCAAAATTATCCATTTTGCATCCTGTAATGCTCTCTTTCTCTTGTTTGATCATTAATTCTCACCTTGTCCATACATATGACAGGTAAACTACTTCATGCTCCCCCCTAATTTTCTTAGGTAAACTATTTTATGCTCCCCTAATTTTGTTTATGGTATCCTCCTCTACATCTAAATTACGTACCCATTTTGACCTTATCTTGGAATACAGTGTGAGATGTTGGTTTGTATGTAATTTCTGCCAAACTGCTTTCCAGTTTTCCTGGCAATATTTATCAAATGGTGAGTTATTTTCCCCAAAGCATGGGTGCTTGGGTTTACCAAGCACTAAATAACCTTACCTACTGTATATTGTGTACCCAATCTATTCCATTGATCCACTATTTCTGAACTAGTACCAAATTATTTTGTGATATCTGGTACTGCTAGACCCCTTCCTTCATCCTTTTTTTTCTTTAATTGATTCCCTTAATATTCTTGACCTTTTGTTCCTCCAGATAAATTTTGTTGTTATTTGTTCTAACTCTATAAAATAACTTGTTGGTCATTTGACTGGCATGTCATTATATAATTATGTCACTAAATTAGGCAGAATTGTCATTTTTATTACATTGACTTGGATCACCCATGAGCAATTAATATTTTTCTGCTTGTTTAGATCTGACTTTATTTGTGTGAACTGTTTTATAGTTGTGTTCATAGTTTCTGCTTTTGTCTAGGCGGGTAGCTTCCCAAGTATTTTACATTGTCTACATTTGTTTTAAATGGAATTTCTCTTTCCCTTGCTCTTGAATTTTGTTTATAATTTATAGAAATGCTGATGATTTGTGGGTTTATTTATATCCTGGAACTTTGGGGAAGTTGGTGATTATTTGAACTAGTTTGTTAGTTGATTTTCTAGGAAACTCTAGGCATACCATCAAATCATTTTCAAAGAAGGATGGTTTTATTTCCTCATTATCTATTCTAATTCCTTCCATTCCTTTTTCTTCTTTATTGCTAAAGCTAACATTTCTAGTACAATATTGAATAATAGTGGTGATAATGGGCATCCTTGCTTCACGCCTGATCTTACTGAGAAGGCTTCTAACTTATGCCCATTACAGATAATGTTTGCTAATGGTTTTAGATAGAAACTACTTTTCATTTTAAGGAAAGCTTCTATACTTTTTAGTGTGTTTAATAGGAATAAGTGCTATATCTTGTCAAAAGCTTTTTCTGAATCTATTGAAATAATCAGATGATTTTTGTTGGTTTTGTTATTGAAATTATTACTTATACTGATAGTTTTCCTAATATTGAACCAACTCTGAATTCCTTGTATAAATCCCACCTAATCATAGTGCGTGATCTTCATAATATATTGATTTATTCTCCTTACCAGAACTCTCTTTAAAATTCTTGCATTCATATTCATTAGGGAAATTAGTCAATAGCTTTCTTTCTTAGTTTTCACTTTTCCTATTTTAGTTATCTGCTCCATATTTGTGTCATAAAAAGAATTTGGTAGAACTCCACCTTTTTTTCAAATATTTTATATAGTTATTGGAATTAGCTATCCAACTGTTTGATAAAATGTATGTATGAATCCATCTGGTCCTGGGGATTTTTTCTTAAGAAATTCATTGATAATTTGTTCAACTTCTTTTTCTAAGGGTTATGTATTCTGTTTCCTGACATCATAATTGCTACAACTGATTATTTTACTTCCACTGAAGCACAATAGATTCTGCTTCAGCTCATTACCTTTATTCTGTATGTGTGTCTCTGCTTTATATGTGTTTCTTGTTAATAACATATTTTATGATTCTGGTTTTTAATCCACTGTGCTATCTGTTTTCATTTTATTGGTGAATTCATTCCATTCCCATTCACAGCCATGATTACTGTGCATTTCTTTCCATATTGTTCTGCACCCCTCCCCTTCTTTCACCCTGTCCCTTTTGAAAAGTGTTCTGTCTCAGAACAACATCTTTCCTCAATCCACCCTTCCATCTATTTGCTTCCCCCCCTCCTTTTTTATATTTCTCTCCCTTCCTACTTCCCTGTAGAACAAGATAGATTTCTATACCCAACTGAGTAGTATACATTATTCCCTCTTTTAACCAATTCTGATGAAAAGTAAGATTCAAGCATGGCCCACCCCACCTATTTTTTCCTCCACTATAAAAGCTCTTTTGCACCTCTTTTATGTAAGATAATTTACCCCATTCTACCTGTTCCTTTTCCCAGTACATTCTTTCTCATCCTTTACCATATATATATATAATGTATGTATGTATGTATCACACCACCATAGTCAGTTCACACCCACAACTTCTGTCTATGTATTCTTCTTCTAACTGCCCTAATTATGACGAAGTTCTTAGGAGTTATAAGAATCACCTTCCCATACAGGAATGTAAACAGTTTAACCTTATTGAATCCCTTATGATTTCTCTTTCCTCTTTACCATTTTATACTTCCCTTAAATCTTGTAGTTGAAAATCAAATTTTTTGTTCAGCTCTACTTTTTTCATCAGGAATGCTTGAAAGTCCTCTATTTTGTCAAATATCCATTTTTTTTGCCCCAAAGAATTATACTGCTTTCCTGGCTAGGTGATTCTTAATAGTAATCTTAGCTCCTTTGCCCTCTGGAATATCATATTCTAAGCCCTCTGATTCTTTAAGGCAGAAGCTGCCAAATCTTACGTTATCCTCACTACAACTCCACAATATTTGAATCATTTCTTTTTGGATGCTGGCAATATTTTCTTCTTGATCTGGAAGCTCTGGAATTTGGCCATCATATTCCTGGGAATTTTAATTTTGGGATGTCTTTTGGGAGATGATCAGTGGATTATTTTAATTATATTTTACTGTCTGGTTCTAGGATATCAGGGCAATTTTTTTTTGATAATTTCTCGAAATATGATGTCTAAGATCTTTTTTTTGATTATAGCTTTCAGGTAGTCCAATAATTCTTAATTTATCTCTACTAAATCTATTTTCCAGTTGTTTTCCAATGGGATATTTCACATTTTCTTCTATTTTTTTTCATTCTTTTGCTTTTGTTTTGCTGTGTCTCAGGTATTTATTAGTTTCCACTTGCGCAATTCTAATTGTTAAAGAATTATTTTCTTCAGTGAGCTTTTGCACATCCTTTTTGATTTGGTCAATTCTGCTCTTTAAGGAGTCATCTTCACTGAATTGTGTATGTTTTTCCATTTTTTTGTGCTTCCTTTACCAAGTTGTTCACTCTTTTTTCAGGATTCTCTTGCAATACCCTGCCTTCTTTTCACAATTTTATTTTAGCTCTTTTATTTGATATTTTTCTTTTTTTTTTTTAATTTTTGGAAGCAATCAGAGTTATGTGACTTTCCCAGGGTCTTTTTATGGGTGAGTTCATTCCATTCCCATTCATAGCTTTGATTACTGTGCATTTCCTTCCATATTGTTCTGCCTCCCCTTTCACCCTGTCCCTTTTGAAAAGTGTTTTGCCTCTGACCAGCATCTTTCCTCAGTCCATCCTTCCATCTATTAGCTTCCTCCTCTCCTTTTTTTTTTTTTAATTTCTCTCCCCTCCTACTTCCCTGTAGGGCAAGATAGATTTCTATACCCAACTGAGTATACACATTATTCACTCTTTCAACCAATTCTGATGAAAAGTAAGGTCCAAGCATAGCCCACACCACCCATCTCTTTCTTATTTGATTTTTAAAATCCTTTGTGAGTTCTTCCAGGAAGTCTTTTTGAGGCCTGATACTAATTCACTTTTTTCTTTGAGGCTTTACATGTAGCTCTTTTGAATTTGTAGTTTTCTTCTAAGTTTATATTTTCATCTTCCCTGTTACCATAATAACTTTCTATGGTCATGTTCTTTTTTGTTGTTTGCTCATTTTTCCAGCTTATTTCTTGACTTTTTACTTTATGTTAAAGTTGGGTTCTGCCTCTGGAGTGAAGGGGGCACTTTCCCAGGCTTCATATTTTTCATGCTGCTGTTTTCAGAGCTTATTTTGTAAATCTTTAAATTTTCAGTTCTTCCAAGGTGGTTTGATCTAAGCAGAGGTGTAGTCACTGCTTTCCTGATCTGTGCTCTAGTCTGTGATAGACCACAAGTGCTCTTTTTCACCCTGGAATTTGTAATCAGGGTGTCAGCCCTGTGGCCACGCCTTCTACAATTCCTAGAACTGCTCCTTGTTTTGAGACCATGACGCAGGCCTGTAATGGATTCCTATATGATTAAGGCAACTGAGTCTTGTCCCCAGTGCCAGAAAAGGCACTGCAATCTTCTTCTGGTCCAGCCCCCTTCTATCTGTGTGCTGAGAGTTCTGAAAGTCCCCACAGCAGATTCAGTCATCCCCATGGCTTGCACTGTTTTGCCAGGGCATCATCTACTGCTGGCTTGTAGGAGTGCTGCTTACATGGAAGTCCATTCCACTGTCACCCCAGTGAGACAGACCTTTCCTGTTAACCTTCTAAGTTGACTTTGGCTGGAAAATCATTTTACTCCATTCTTTTATTGATTCTTTTGCACTAGGATTAATTTTGAGGTGTCATTTTAAAGTTGTTTGGAGGGAAATTTGGGAGTGCTCAAGTGAGTTCCTGCCTTTATTCTGCCTTTATTCTGCCATATTGTCTCCATCTCCTTATTAGTTACTTATTATGTGCCAAGATCTATGGTATGTACAAGAGACATGAATGGGAAAATAAGATAACCTGTGCCTTCAAGCAACTTACATTGTATTTCAGGGAGACAGCACAGATTGAAAGGTTCTGCTGCAGGGCAAATGGAAGGGACTATTATTCCTTACAGTACAAACAGAAAGGTGGACGACAATATCCTGGCTCCTTGGAGTACATTAGGGGGCCAGATGACTTGCTTAGGGTCTGGCAAGTATAGCAGCAGGCAAAGGGTACAAGTCTGGTGATTCTTAGGGCACAGTGTCTAGGCAGATGGTAAAGCCTATTGTCCTAAGTCTTACCAGAAGAATTGTAGTTGATGACTCCTCGCTCGTCCAAGTAGTATGAAGAAGCATATCTACATTACAGAGAATAGGAGGGTAGACTGGAGGGTCTAGGCCCAAGATTCCTGGGTAAGGGAGAATAGGTAAAAAGGTCAGAGGGGAACAGAGACTCTGGGTTCCCTCTTGAAGGAAAAGATAGTTTAAGAATTAGCATCCCAAGAGGGGGAGAAAAGCTGATGGGATCATCAGTGGGAAGGTTAAAGGGAAGGGAGCCACATTGGGCCCAGTAAAATTTGGGAATTAGTTGAAAGAGAATGAGTTAATAGTGTTATTCTACTTTCTGATGCCTGGTAGGATTTATAGATCTTGGACATATGCAGTATTTAGACAATTAATTGAGCCCAGCATTGAACACGAAGAAGAGAGGTAATATGGTACAGTGAAAAGGGTATGGAACTTAGAACCAGACAACCTAGGTTCAAATCTCAAGTCTGCTACTTATTAGCTATGTGACTTTACAAATGTCACTTAACCTAACTGGGTCTTAGTTTCATTATCTATATTATGAGGGTTGGACTTTCTGCCTTCTACGATATCTTCAAGCTGTAAATCTATGAGTATATGGGTTGGTTGGATTAACCCTAGTTACTTTCTGAAACAAAGGTTCATCTTTTTTATACCAATATTCATCCAATGTTGTAAGTAATGGACCATAGGTAATGGAACACCACAATATATGAAGAATTGAAGCTGTGAATCACCTAAAAAGCAATGGAGAGACACATGGTGGGCATTACTTTTACTTACTACATGATAAACAACAAACTGTTAAGAAAAAATGTTAGAAAGGTATCATGGAAAGAAAATGGATTGCTCACATGTCATGATTAAGAAATAATGCTGATAGATGGTCCCCATACTCAACTGCTCTCAGCATATTAGGTGGCCCACTCAATTTATGGTGGTGAACTGATAAAAGAATATAGTCAAATCACAGGGGAAGGATAGGTATGGATGGGCTATGATCTTCCTCATTGAAAGGAATACAATTATCAATGTTATCACAGATTCATTTGGGGAATGAATTGAGAATTCATCTCACAGGATTTTGTGGATGTAAGTGCTTTGTTAGATGTAAACTATCATAAAAATGGGAATTGCTTCTAGTCGTCATTTATTTCTATTTTGCCACCCTTGGGACTTCACAGATGAGTAAACAGTCTGAGTCAAAGAGAAAAATTCTACTACCCTCAGATTAGGTCCCTGCACCTCTGCACATCCACTGATACACCTTAGTCCCCCTAAAAACTCTTTATCTCCCAGCTTTATGAGTTAATAATGGGAGAAGTGCCCCTGAAAAGTCTCACAGAAGCATTTCTAGCTAAATGAAGGGATGACAACTTAATAGTAACAGTCCCCAAATATGCACAGGTATTAAAGTTGCCTCTGACATTTTCTTATTATGAGGTGGGGTAGGATGGGAGGGAAATGCTCACCTACTTCTCAGAGGGTCTTTACAACAAAGTAGGTGCCCCAAGGTGCTCGTGCTTGTTGTTTTCAGAAGAAATTCAGTGTTCAAACAAGCAGCAGGAGGAAACAACCTGGGGGCAAGGAGAGAGCAACCACTACCAACAGGCCAGCTCCCCAAGTGCCCTTGGGTTTTCCCTCTGCAAGTTCACTTATCTGTCTGTTGATTTGCACCAGTAACCCCATCCACCTGCCTTCTTTCATCAACCTTCACCTGGAGCTCCTGCAGAAACTGCCACAGTCTTCCTGATTTCTTCTCTGCACTAATGCCATTGAAAAAAGCACAAAGTCCTTTGGGTTTTCTAAGGGTTCTCATTTGCTGACATGTACAGGAAAACATTCAGGGATTTAGAACAACAACCAAATGGAAAAATGCCAGGAGGTTTCTTATTTTCCCGCTTTTTATATTGTGAACTTGAACACCAAAAAAGTACTTCCCTACACACAGAAGAACACAAAGAGTCCTCTCATATCAAGCTGTGAATCACCATTTCAGGTCATTTGATTTTTTTCTAAATATGTAATAAATTCTACATTTTATTTCTGGAATTGTTTATCTGTGCTTCCTATTCCCCTCTGTGCCTTTGAAGAAAAAGATTCACCAGCTCTTTTTTTCTTCATCAATATTGGTAATGTTCTCCCCCAGTTAAAAAAAAGTATAACAAATAAGCATAGTTAAGCAAAATAGTACTCATATTAATCCTGCCTAAAAATATATTTCTCTTTTTGTACTTGTGTTCATCATCTCTCCATCAGATTTATCACAGTGATAGATACTAGATAGTCATTGCCTTGATCAGAGATTTTAAGTCATTCAAAGTTGTTTATCTTTACAATGTTACTTTCCTTCTATAAATTGTTCTGTTCATTTCATTTGTATTAGGTCACATAATACGCAGAATTCTCTGAAACAATCTCATCATATAGTACAGCATAATAATATTTCATTAAATTCATAAACTACAATTTCTACACCATTGGTCAATACTACTAAGCTACAAGCTTAGATTCTTAGTCTTTATTTTTCTCTCCCATTTCCACCTTTTAATCACTGGATTTCTGCAGTGCTTTTTAGTGTGGCATGAACCTCAAGATTTTCCTCCTCCCATTCTGGCATCCATCTTAGCCAGAAGATAATCCTTCTTGAATTATCATGATAAGGCTCTCTTTTGGTTCTACCCATCTAACTCCTCTCTCAAAGGCTGTCAAATCAACTTACAATTATGGTTGTAACATTTAGGGGACACTGACCATTGCCTCGTGATCCATAAGCCTTCAAGGAAAATATGGTCTTTCAGGAGACAATAATTCTCATTCTAGAATGGAAAGTAAAGAGAAATTTTGTGTATTGATGCAAAAGTTTGATTTTTTCCTCTACTATTTTTCCCTTGTGCCCTTGAGACACTTCCTCAGACCTTTGCAGAATGGTAGCCACAAATTACAGTTATTGTTGTTGTAGCCCAGATAAGATAGATGATAGATAGTTGACAGATAAAGTAAGCATCTATTAAGTACTTACCATGTAGCAGGAACAATGATCATTGAGCTAGTACTAGGAGAATTTTTAGAAGTCATCTAGTCTAAGGGTCTCCAAACTTTATGGATCAGATACCATTAATAGTAAATAATAATAATGCTTCAATTATGTGTATATTTATTTATTTTTAAATTATATACTTTATAGAGGCAACATGGTAAAGTGGATAGAGGGATGATCTCAGCTAAGAACATCTGGGCTTAAGTCCTTCTTCTAACACATACAGGTTGCATAACCCTGACATGCCACAAGAGCATTCTCAGTTCTCTGGGCAATTCACTAAGATTGCAAGCTGTGGAGAAGGTGTTAGTTGCATTAATAGTTGTAATTTCCTCTTCTGGGAGTCTCTTACATAAATGGGATCATAGGTCTAGTCCCTATCTTTTCATATTTATTAATAATTATATATATCATAAAATTGATCAAAAAAAAGGACAAGATAAAGATGAAATGAGAGTTGTTACTTAAGTTGATAGTAAACCACTAAAGATTATTGAATAGGGGAGTGACATGGCAAAACCCGCAATTTGGGAATATCTATTTGGCAATTATGTGGAAGATAGATTGGAAAAGGGAAAGATGAGGCAGACAAACCAACTGGGAGACTGAATACTTCTGTAGTCCAAGCAAGAAGTGATAAGTGCCTAAAGGAGGGCAGTAATAATGTAAGTAGAGAGGAAACAATAAATTTAGGAAATGTTAAAGATACAGAAAACACACAATTTCAAACTTGGGTAACTAAACAGATGATGGTGACCTCTACCTAAAGTTTAGAAGAATTATGGCTTTTGAGGGAAAAGAAAATGTAATAGTTTTGTGATAAATATTATAATCCATTCTACTCCTGCTTATCCTGAATGGCTCACACTATTCCACCAAAAAATGAAAAAGTTTGGGGAGAAAAGTGGGAGGAGGGAGAAGAGTGAGAGGAGGGAATCCTACTCACTGGTCACTGAATCAGGGTACAGAAAGAGCCTGTGCTCTTAGGGAACTTGCTATAGGCACAAGTAGTTCTATGAGTGGGGATACTGGGGGAGGGTGTAAAGATGTTTTCTTCAGTTAGTCTGGGGCCTGAATTGTGGTTACTATATAAAGTCCTTTCCCAGCATATTCTTTTCTCACTCTTTAATTTTGTTTCCTTGGATATCATCCTATCATAGTTAACTCACACCCATTCCTTCTGTCAATGTATACTCCTGATTCACTAATAATAAAATTCTTAGGAATCACAAGTATCAGCTTCCCATTTAGGAATGTAAACAATTTAACCTTATTGAATCCCTTGGGATTTCTCTTTCCTCTTTACCATTTTATGCGTCTCTTGAGTCATGTACTTGAAAGTCAAATTTTCTAGTCAGAAGTGATTTAAATTCTGTATTTCATTAAGTATTCATTTTTCTCCTGAAGGATTACACTCAGTTTTGCTGGGTAGGTGATTCTTGGTTGTAATTCTAAGCTCCTTTGCCCTCCAGAATATCATATTCCAAGTTCCCTTATTGTTTAATGTAGAAGCTGCTAACTCATAGGTTAGCTTAACTGTGGCTGCACGGTATTTTAATTATTTCCTTCTGACTACTTGAAATATTTTCTCCTTCAGTTGGGATTTCTGGAATCTGACAATAATATACTTAAGATCTTTCATTTTTATGATCTCTTTTACAAGGTGATCAGTAAACTCTTTTCATTTCTTTCATCCTCTTATTCTAAGATATTGGGGCAGTTTTCCTCAGTAATTTCTCGAAATATGATGTTGTCTAATCCTGAAAAAAATGACCAAAGAACCCCAGAGATCATACATCAACCATTGTTAACTCAAAAAAATACCAAAGAGTTTACAACTAACTCTGAAAAATAAAATAAAGCCAAAGAGCTAACAATAGTTATAAACAAAAGCCTTATTCTGTTGGAGGAAGAAATTAGATATATGTGCCAGGATCTGCTCTGATACCAAAGAGACCCACTGTAGTAAGACTGAGCCTCAATACATATGATAGTGTCTACACAGTGAATTTTAGCCATGATAATATAAGGTAAAAATAACAATTTGGTAAGGTTGATTCATAGTAGGACTTCATGACCAGAACATTGTCCAGAAAAGCAGGTGTTTGTCCAAGCTCAGGAACTACCTGGAGCTGGTGTGAAACAATTCTGGGACTTCACTGCAGCCAAGTTCATTCAGAGGGTGAACACAAAGGATTGTTGTTATGCCAATGTCAGGACAAATCTTGCTTTTTGGATCTTAGCTCTGGAAAACAGTATTTACTAATAGTAAAGGGAGAGGAGTAAAATGAGAAAGGTGGTCTTTGCATGGGGATCCTGACAATATCTAGGTTCTTTAAAAAAAAAAATATCATGAATTTCAATAATTCTTAAGTTATCTCTCCTTGATCAATTTTCCATGTCAGTTGCTTTTCTAATGAGATTATTTCACATATTTTTATTTTGTTTTGTTGTGTCTTGATATCTCATGGAATCATTAGCTTCCACTTGCCTATTCTAATCTTTAAGGAATTATTTTCTTCAGCCAGCTTTTGTACCTTCTTCTATATATGGCCAATTCTACTTTTTAAGGAATTGTTATCTGCAATGAATTTTTTTATATCTTTTTTCCATTTGGCCAATTCTGTTTTTTAATTCATTCTCTTCAGTGTGTTTTTGTGCTTCTTTTACCATTTGGCCTATACTGTTTTTATGGTACTATTTTCTTTAGTCTTTTTGTGGCTCTTTTACTAAGTAGTTGACATTTTTCCTTATTTTCTTATATCAGTCTCACTTCTATTCCCAATTTTCTCTAGCTTTCTTATTAGCTTTTTAAAACCGTTTTTTGAACTCAACCAGGAAGTCTGAGACTAATTCACATTTTCCTCTGAAGCTTAACTGGAGTTTCTTCTCCCAGCATGGAGGGGGCAGTCTCCCAAGCTTAAGGGGTTCTTTTGTGCTGCTGTTTTCAGAGGTAGTTTTGGGTTCTATAAGTTTTCAGTTCTTCCAACATGGTATGATCTAATAAGAGGTGTGTTCGTTGCTCTCCTGGCCTGTGTTCCTGTCTATGAGAAATCACAAGCACTCTTTTTCCTCCTGCAACTGTGACCATGGTTTCTGATCTTGCTAATGCTCTTTCTCACCCTATGACTGGAAGCTGGAGCCATCTATGTGCAATGCAACAAAGTCCTGCTCTTAGTGCCAGCAAAGTGTCCACTGCAGTCTCCTTCTGACCAGTTGTCTGATCCTTACTGTCTGTGGGTTGAGAGCATCAGAAGCCACAGTGACTGATTCAGTCATCCCCCAGGCTTGCTGCTGATTTGCCAGTGTGGCTTTCACTGGACTGCACTCTACTCTCACCCCAGCGAGAGTACTCACCTGCTAAATTGTCATGGGCTGGAAAATGGTTTTCACTTGATCATTTTGTTCGTTCTACCATTCCAGGATTCATTTTGAGGCATTATTTTAAAGTTGTTTGGGAGAGGTCAGGCAAGCCCTCACCTTTATTCTACCATCTTTGTTCCATTCCTTTGAGCATTTTTTAAACTCAATGAATGTTCATATCATGCCCATGTTCAAATTTCTAGCACGTGTTTCCTAGGATGTTCAAACTGTCACAGGATGAATAAACTTTAGAATTTAAATGGTCCTACCTCCTCATTTTAGAAATCTCTTGAGTAACCACACAGTTCCTGATACTTAATAAGGTTGTTGATTGATAATTCCTCATTCAAATACTCTTCCCCCAAAGTAGTATTGGTTTTCTAAGACTTTACCATTTTAGCTTGATAATATCAAAATTACTTTAGACAAATGGCAATAACGTATGATCCCCACCATCAGTAGAAGGTTCATTTCTCCAAAGAGTTGTAGACAGCTGAAATGCCTTGAACAAAATCAGTTTAAATAGGTAGGTCTCACCCCCCCCCCAAAAAAAAATCACTCTTACTATTGAACTACGTGGCACAATTTCTAAGATTTGTGTTTCAAACAACCTCCATGAGCAAGAAACTATTATTGGAGCTATTTTCTTCACAGATTATAGTTATTTCCTCTTATAAAAGATCTTATGAAAGAGTTGATCACAAAGGACAAGTTGTTCAGAAATATGATAGAACTGATAAGAGAAAGGGGAAAATGAGAGGAAATAGTGGAAAGCAATTTTAAAGAGTAAGAGAAAAGGAGAAGAAAAAGGGAGCAGTAACAGAGAAAAGAGGGGAAGAGATTATGGTAGTGAAAAGGTGAAATAGGGCCACAAAGAAAGAGAAAGGGGAAGAAAGTGAAAGAAAGGAAAAGAATAAGTCCATTTATATGAAGCATTGTGTTTATATGGCAAAAATGATTCTGTAAATAATCAATGGACTGGAAACATGATGCCATCAACCTTTAAAAATAAAGTTATTGCTCTCTCGTCTCCATTTAGAGGGAAGAGAACCATGGATAGTTAATGAGCCAGGGTAACTGACAATTCCACAGAAACTGCTTGAGAATTCCCCCCACCTGTAGCTAAGATGACAATGGTATTTGTGACACAGAATACACACCGGTTAATGAGAATTTGGTGTCTAATAAACAGTCATTAACATCTCTCCTAGCAAATTACCTTTGCCATCAGGAAACAATGGGCCATGGCCATAGTGCTTTGTAAAAAAAAAAAAAAATCACCTGCAATTTTCTCTTTAGAAATCTTAAAATCTGTTTAGTCCTCATGATACTGGAATTCCATATTTGAACAGTCAGCACCTGAGGTCATTTTTTATACTAAAAAAAAGGAATGGGGAGCTTGATCTTCTGATGGGGCTCTGTGGCTTAATGGAAAGAATGCTGCTTATAAAGTCAAAGAACATGTACTTGCCTGTTAGCCCTGCTATGTAGCCAAGTCATTTAATTTCTCTGGTCCTCAGATTCCTTATCGGTAAAATGAGGAAATTGAACTAGAGGACCTCTCAAGTCACTTCAAACTCTAAATCTAGGAACCTATAAACATTTTCAAGCTGAGAGCATTCTCATGGTCCACAAGTCAGTCCTAGACCCTACATTACCTGGATACCAAAACAACAGACAGGCAAAGAAACATTTTTGCTGGAAAACTGTCAGATAAGTCAATATAATATACACAGCTAGGTGGTAAACCAGATAGAGAGTCAGACTTGGAGTTAGGAAGACTCAAATATGGCTTTAAATATTTACTAGTTGTGTGACCCTGTGCAAATCTGTTTGCCTCAGTTTTCTCATCTGTAAAATGAGGATAGAATTAGCACCTACCTCCCAGGATTGTTGTGAGGGTTCAAATTAAATAATATTTTAAAGTCCTTAGCATAATGCCTGGCACATTGTAGG
Organism: Notamacropus eugenii; assembly: GCF_028372415.1. Taxonomy (NCBI): domain Eukaryota; kingdom Metazoa; phylum Chordata; class Mammalia; order Diprotodontia; family Macropodidae; genus Notamacropus; species Notamacropus eugenii. Next base: position 419,696,283 of record NC_092874.1, read on the forward strand.
TACTATATAAATGTTAGTGATGAAGGTGGAGGATGATAAGGTTGATGAAGGAGGAGGAGGAGTATGTTGCAGCCCAAAGCGTAGGACCACTAAGTCTTCAGAAGTTGGATTGGACTAATCCTGTGGATGAGATCAAGGATACATGATACCGTACAATTGCTGCCCTTTATTCAGAATTGCCTCCCTGGATGTGGGGAGATAAGCAGTGATCTGGGCAGCAAAGTTTTATTCCATGACCCTAATGTAGACCCTTTCCACCTCTTCATTCAATGGTTATTGTAGTAATCTCCTAATTTGTCTCCCTTTATGCAATCTATCACACACACCCCTCCATTCTATCCATAAGCACCATTGCCAGATGAATCTTTCTTAACCTCAAATTTCTTGCTGAACTTTTGTTGTTCAGTCATGTCTGACTCTTCATGACTCCACAGACCATAACACACCAGGCTCTTCTATCCTTCAGTGTCTCTCAAATTCTGTCCAAGTTCATGTTCATTGATTCCATGGCACTACCTATCCATCTCATCCTCTACCATCCCCTTTTCCTTTTGCCTTCAATCTTGCCCAGCATCAGGATCTTTTCCAATGAGTCCCATCTTTTCATTATGTAGCCAAAGTATTTAAGCTTCAGCTTCATTGTATGACCTTTTTAATTTCTTTGTATTGACTGATCTGATCTCCTTGCAGTCCAAGGGACTTTCAAGTCTTCCCAACATTACAATTCTAAAGGTTCATTTCTACAGCACTCAACTTTCCTTACAATCCACCTCTCTAAGTCACACATTACTACTGGAAAAACCATAGCTTTAACTATATGGACTTTTGTCAGCAAGATAGTATCTGTTTTTCACTATGCTGTCCAGATTTACCATAGCTTTCCTTTCAAGAAGGAAGTATCTTTTAACTCCATGATCCCAGTTACCTAGGAAGCTAAAGGTAGAAAAGATTCAGAACTAAAGATTCTGAACTGCAATGGGCTAAACCAATCAGGTAACCCACACTAAATTTGACTTCAGTAGGTTGAATTTCCAGGAGCAAAGTCCACCAGTTTTCCTAAGGAAGGGTGACTGGTCCAGTTCAGAAGTGAAAAAGGTCAAAGCTCCTAGACTGAACAGTATTGAAATCAAGTCCATGAGTAATCCCTGCAATTCCAGCCTGGAAAATCTTTTTAAAAAATTAAAAATTAAAAGAAAATAAACCCTCTACTTTTTCTTTCTCCAGCTGTTTCCTCACATTTGTCAAGCACTTTATAATTCATAAGTACATTCACATGCGTTGCCTGTGTGATCCTGGGGAAGTGTCTCCCTGCTCTAGGTAACTGAGTATAAATTGAAGCAGTAGAGGGAATTCCTCACCTGTACCAATTAAAGCTCTAGTCTAGTCTCTATTCCTTTCATGTGTGCTATCTCTTTGATTGTCATGTCATTCAAAAAGCTTCAGTGGATTTCCATTCTTCATAGGAACACATCTCAGATTTTAGCCCAGTATTCAAGACCCTGCATAATCTGATGGCATAAGACCTTTGCAGTCTTATATCACTGCCTACCTCATTGTAAGTAAAGGGCTATAGAGGTTATTTTTATTATTTAAATAATATCCCATCTTCTTACACTTTATTTTCCACCACATTGTCTATAATCCGGCTACAGTTGCTTGCTTGTAGTTCCTCAAAGAGAATATTGTCCATCTCTGAGGCTTTGTAGTGGCTGCCCCCCATATCTGAAATGCTCTTCCCTCTCACTGCTACCTCTTTGTTTCCTCATCCTCCTTTAAGATTCAAATAAAAGCCTACCTTTTGCAAGAGGCCTTTCCTTCACAACTATCTCAGCACCTGCCTCTCTCTCTCTCTCTCTCTCTCTCTCTCTCTCTCTCTCTCTCTCTCTCTCTCACACACACACACACACACACACACACACACACACGCACACACGCACACACACACTATATATATATATATACATATGTATGTACATATGTATGTATATATATAGTGTGTGTATGTATATATATATATAGTGTGTGTATGTATATAAAATGTATATTTATGTATATTGATATTTCATATTTATTTATATATTTATTTATGTACCTAATTATCTATATGTTGTCTCCCCCATTAGAATATATAATCTGTGGGGGCAGGGAGTAGTTTTTGTTTTCTTTTGTTTTTGCCATTCTTTGTACACCCTGAATTTAACACAGTGTCTTGCACATATTATGAGTTTAATAAACCCTTGATGACTGATTCCATATATTCTATGCTTCAGAACAGCTGGTCTACTTTCCATCTTTCTGTGCTTCCCCACTTCTACCCCTTTTTTATACTGCTCTCAAAGCCTAGAATACATTTCCCTCTCCCTTTGCTAGCAGAAAAATTCCTCATCCTTTAAAGTCCGACTCAAATGCTCCCTCTTCCAGAAAATCTTCCCTAAAATCTCCAACTGGTAAGGATATTTTTCTCTTGATTGTCCATTGCATTTTGCTTGAATCTCTCTTATATTCACCAAGCATTATTTATATTAAAAATTATTTATTGATTTGCCATATGTCCCTCCATACCTCCATGAAAGGAGGGTATCCCCTATTGATCTCTGAATTTTAGTGGCTTGGTTGGTATCAACTCTCTCCACTCCAGTCCATCATGCCCCCAACCGTCCAAGTCATTTTCCTTATGTAGAAGTTGGACTCTATCAGTCCCCTACCTAACTAAATTCAAGTGGCTCCCTATTGACTCCAAGATCTGAGATCAAAAATGAACTCCTCTGTTTAGCTTTTAAAACCCTTCACTATCTGGAAGTGAACTACATTTCCAGACTCATTATTCATTGCTCGCCTTCCCAACACTCCACAGTCCAGTCAAACTGTCCTTCTCTGCAGTCCTCTCTCAGAATACTTTAGGTCCTGACTTCTTGCATTTGCACTGGCTATTCCCTGTGCCTGGAATATATTATCTTTTCCTCCATCTTCTAGAATCCCTCTTGTCCTTCAAGACACAGCCTACACACTAACGTCTGCACAAAGTCTTTCCTCTTTGTCCCACTCCCAACAGTTGCACCAGGGCCCTCCTTCCCAAGCTATTTTAATTATTTTTGCATTCAATATATATTTTTTTCTCTTGACAGTGATTCTGTATATATACATATGCACTTGTTGGGAGATAGGTAGCATATGAAGGTCAAAGGAGTTTGATAAAGAGAAAATGCTGTAAGATTCTTGAGAAGAAGGATTGTTTCATTCTTTTTATTGCTATCCCCAGCACTTAGCGATGTGACTGGCATACAGCAGGCATTTAACAAATGCTTATTGATTGTCTAAACTTATCTCTCCTGCTACCTAGCAAAGCACTATTAGCATAGTAGGTGTTCAACTAATTTTCAACTGAATGGGAAAAGATGTGCCATTTTGTGGCTCACTATAATTAGCTATGTAACACATTGAATAAAACATGAATCCAAACATCCCTACAGTTTCAGCCCCAGTGCACAATGCAATACCACATCACTGAACTCAAATTGACTATAGATCTGTACTTGCTTCCAAATGAAATTGATATGTGTGGAAGGAAAAGGTGGAGAGGGACTTTATGTCAGGTTCAATGGAAGGAGTTGTGGATGGGTACTCATTGAAGCATGAATCCCTCCTCACCTCACTCATGGTTTTAGCCTTATGGTCAACACATGCAGTGAACTGGCATATTTGGAACTTCTGGCAAGTTTGCCTACAAGAATCATGTACTGTTGTGCATACTGTCTAAAACAGGGTGGATGGGGTTGAATATGACTCTTGTTAATATAAGACATAGGCAAGAAAGCAGGCCTATGTGAACCTGTTTAAATAGATATAAGGAGGGGTTTCCCACCTATAATAATGAAACAAAATTTTTTTAAAAGATCTAATATTGGAAAGAAAAAAGCAGGTGAGCATCTATTAGTTCCTTAAAGTGTCTAATATGTTATTCTAAGCTAGCTGTATAGATAAGCCTTACCAATATCTGCCATATCTTTAAAAGGTCAGTTTAAGGTAAGGTAATGGAATTCCCTGTGATCCATAGTGGCCTTCTGGTGGACTCCTGATCTTGACTCTCTGTAGTTATCTTTTGGCCAAAAACAAATCTTGAATTCTTTCCCTGTGATTCAAACAGTACACCACACTACCCCTTGCCCCCACAAAAGAAACTCTTTGACACCCTTGGAATTCTTTTTGTTTGTTTGTGTTTTTTGAAAACGTGGCCTCTCATCTGGCACAGGCTAGAATAGTGGGGCTGTTCACATGTTCACAGGAGCTTTGACCTATGCCATTTCTGACCTGAGGTGTTTCACCCCTTCTGCAGACAACCTGTCAGCCACCTGATCCTAGGGACACATCATATTGATACCAGACTTAGTGAGGACAACTGACTGATATACATCTGGCAGCAACCCAGCACTCCCAAGCTGAAGAGTTTAACCACCTTCAGCCTCCTTAGTAGCTGAGTTTACAAACATGCTCCACAACAACCAGCTTCCTTGTAATTCTTGATGACACTTCAACTTTCTCATTGCCGACTTACAAAAACCACAATCTTCCTTAATAACCTAATCGCTCTTATCCTACCTTGGCATTTCTAGTACCCACTTAAATTTCAAATAATGTTACTGATCTCCTGAAGGAGTGAAAGGAGCACTATATCCAGATCAAAAGATCTGGATTGTAGTCTCTCCTCCAACACTAAAAAAATGCAATCAAGAAGAATGAAAAGGGGGAAAAAGCAGCAAAGTGCAGCTAATTCCCTATTAGTGGACTTATAGCCAGGTGACTTTACACAAGTCATTTGACTTTTGCCTATCTAAAAGACAGAGGACTATAGCAAGTAGTATATTCAGGGCCCTTCTAGTTATGATTCTAATTTCAAATGTAAGAACAAATTATATTCTGAGAAAAAGATTGGGGGGAGACATAAAATTATCAAGTACATTTTTTTGCTGTCTTCATTCTCTTGCCCACAATGCCCCACACATTGATTGATATTCTGTGCTCATTTACTCAAATGTATATTCTATGCTAGGTAAAAAGGCACTTATGTCGTGGAGGAAATTGGTGTCTACAGATCTTGGCAATGTAGGGTGGATGTATATTGATAGCACAGTACTAGGAAGCCAGCAATGCATCTTCCTGTACCGCACCTGGACTGTCGATTTTAATCTCTGGGACACTCCATCACTCTCTCTACATGAGCACCAAGAAATTCATCATCTCCATTTCACTCCCCACCCCGTTTGCAAGGAACTCCTTTTCACTACTACTGTTTCTTATTTCTCCTAACTGCATTATTGTTTTTCCTAGATGTTAGGGAAGAGCTATGCCATCTGTAAACAGCCCATGATTATAACTTCAATTCAGACAAGCATCAGGAAGATGGAGAGACAGACAGAGGCATTCCTCCTTCCTGAGACGAATCATAACAAGTCAACACAGGACACTGTCATATTTAGGGGAACATTTTTTAAGCAACTCATCCAATTTCTGTTCCAGGCATAAAAATGATATATCCGAAGCATATAAATGAGTGCAAAGGTGGTCTTTATTCAGGAAAATAGCAGAGAGCAGGCAGGGATGTGTGGAAATTAATGAGTAGGGCCCCATAGGTCAGAACGAAGGTAGCATCTGAGTACAAGAGACCAGAAGTTATACAGGACCAAAGACCTTTGGCCAAACTGAACTTTGGATAAATTGACAATTAAGGATTTCATTAACAGCTAGTCCTTTAACCTTTTTTGTGGCACAATTATGTATGTATCCTCTTAAAAGCTGAGGGCAGAAGCCTTTCAGAAAGAAAAGCTTAATCAGTCAGGGTAAACTCTTATGGAGAAATGGAGGATAGTTCTATCTATGTCCAAGGCTAACCAGAACATAACAAACTATTTATGGAGGAGAAGCTCTTTGACATCCTTTTTTGTCTAAGCAAGTTGTTACATTTTTTACAGCTGAATAGGAAATGTGAAAAGGATGGAATTGCTCCTGCAGAGAAGCCAGAGTCACTAGAGAAAATAAATATGATTTTTTAAAGAGTATAAGACTCCTATCAGTTTTCATTAGCTCCCACATCGAAAGCATGGTATTATAAAATTTTAAGCAGCCTCAATCACAGAAATTTTACAATTTAGATATTTTTTTTCAGATAGCAACTTTTCTAGAGAATTTTAAGAAAACTAGCAGAGGGCACCACCTAGAGTCTGAAAAAAATCATGCCTGATTTTAAAAAATCACTAGGAGACCTGGTTTTTTAATGGAAACTGAATTCACTTTAAAAAAAATTAGCCACCTATGTATTTTTTTTTCTTTTTAAGCCACAATAACAAACTACTACTTTACATTTAAGCAATTGCATAAGGGCAGAAAGTCTTTGAATAAGGCCTTCTGTTTATCTCTAGTATGAAAAGTGAATAATTAGGGAGGCAGTTTTCTCTTCCAAGATAGAAGGAAAGCAGATGTAAACTAAATTCGTGATACAGTATGATACCAGGAAAGTAAAAATCTTCTTTTCCATATGTCTTTGATATAATTAATACCCTGTCACACCACTCTTTCTTATATACACATGAATGTTAGTACCTTTCAAAAAATAGAAAGAAAAGGACTTAGGTTCTATCCTTGCTACTACTATTGGAATCCAGGAGACAAGACTAAGTATTTGGTAGTGAGTAGTATGTCATAGAAGCAAATAATTTCAGAAATACAGAAAGGGCTCTCAACGGTCAGTTAGTGCAACTCAGGTTCCAAAAGGAATCCCTTCTATAAACATGCCCAAGAGGTATGAGGGGAGTGGGAAGAGGACTGTAGCAATAAGCACCCCGGCATATATAGGAGGGCCTGCTACACAGGTTTTTAGATCTGTTTTTCTAAAAGGAAAGCAACTTTTGAGGGGTCAGCAATCACTTTGATCAAACACATATACCAACAGAGAAAATACAAGGACCAACAGACAGGGATTCCAACTGTCTGACCATGGGCAATGCATGCATCTTTACTGGAGAGAGAAGCACCAACATCTGGATTTTCAGGGTGGGGGGAGGTTCTTAAAATGGCTCCCCAGAGTCTCATCTGGTACACGAACCTTCTAAAAACTAAACCCCAACGTCAAACCTCACCTAAGAGTATATGTACTCTTTTCAGAGCCAGAAGGCATCATGGCCTTCTTGACCTAGTACCTCATTAGCAATCAGCAAAAGGTATTCATAAAAACAAGCCCCCTCAATCAAGGCACCCTCAATAACCCTATTTGAAGATTATCAATGGGAGGAGATTTTTAACTCCCATTACAAGGACCCATTCCATTTTTGGTTGGTTAATTATTAGGAAGAGTTTTCCTTATGTCAAGTCAAAAATAACTCTTTTAATTTTCACCCATTGATCCTGGCTCTTCCCTTTGAGCTCTAACCTTTATTCCACAAGACAAGTCTTAAAATATTTGAACACAGTTATCATGGCCCATTCCCTCAAATTATTTTAAACAATGCTTATTTCACCTACGCTGAAAACCCTTCACCATTCTGACATGCCCTAATGTGAATATTCAATAGTTTATCAACATCCTTTTTAGGAAGTATTGCTTAAACATGAACCCTGTACCAGATATGAACCAAGGCAGAATGAAAAAAGAATTTTTATTTTCTTATTTCCAGACTCACCTCTCAACACAATCTAAAGGCAGGTTCCTTTTTTGAATAGTATATTATTCCACTGGTTTACACTGAGCTTGTGGTCCACTAAAACCCTAAGAACATTTTCAGATGAAACTGCTGTCTAAAGGTATCTTTTCCATCTGATATTTATGAAGCTGATATTTTGGACATTCTTTGCATTTGTCCCTACTCAACTTCTTGTTAAATTCAGCCTACTGTTCTAGAATGTCAAGATCCTTTTTTTTTTTTTATTCTGAAACTACATCTAATGGGGCAAGTCAACAAGTTTATTAAGCACTTTCATATGCTAGCATTTTGCCAAAGGAATTCCAATACAAGTAAAAAGGTTATTCCCTGCCTTTAAGGAGCTTACATTCTAATGGGAGAAGACAATACCTAAAATGAATCTGAACAGTGGGGAAGGAAGAAGATACCTACCTTCATGGGGACACGATGAAGAAATCTAGAGACGAGATTAAAATTCAGAGAGAAATGAAGGAGTGAACAAGGTTGGCCTGGGTCTTTCCTTAAAATGGAGATTCTGAAAGGAATTGAACAACCAGAGGAAGAAGCCATAGGGGCAGAGGAATCTTCCAGGATAAGAAGGTTCCTGGAGAATGATAAAGACATTCAGAGAGTCAGGAACAAAGCCCAAAGAGAAACGACAGTAAATCAGCCATTCCTTCCAGTTTTCAATTATCTGTAAATTTTATAAGAACATGTCATCGTCCAAACCATTGACAAAAATGTTACCAGTGCTGGACCAAGCACCATCTATCCTTGGGATAATCTGTGGAAGACCTCCTTCCAAACTGACCTTGGGACATTAAAAATTATTCCTTGAGATTGGTCAAACAATTTTGAATCCATCTACTTGTACTGCCATCGAACCCATATCTCTTTATCTTTTCCACATAAATATTATGATATATTTTATGAATTAGTCAATTAACAAGCATTTATTAAGTGCTGACTACTTAAAAGCAACTGTACTCAAAGAGCTTTTGTAAAATCTAAATTAATGATACAGCACTCCCCAGATCTATCCTTTCTGGAGAAAAAAAATAATAAGGTTCATTTGACATGACCTTATTTGATGAATTCCTGCTGAGTTTTTGTCCTGCTGTTTTCTTTTCTGGATGGTCACTAACCATCTCTGTAATGATTCATTCTAGAATTTTTCCAGGAATCAAAATTGAATTTACTGACTATTCTGGGCTAAGCCTGACTCAGGTCAATCTCCTGGTAGTTATATGTTCAATATTGGAGTGAAATTAGACACTAATAGGCTACCCAACAATTAACAAAAGTAAATTTACTTATCCATGGCAGGTGATAGATATTTCACAGGGACATACATTGAAGATACTCAGTCAATTCAGCTGAATGAAGACCCCTTCCCTGAGCTGTCCATCATGATTTGCTAGACAAGCATCAGAAAATACCCGGAGCTCCTCATAGTGGTTTATATTCCAGCAACTAGGAAATGATGTCAATAGCCTGAACTTTTTGTTCCCTGAAGCAATAAAGGCCTGAGGATGCTTTCAATTCCTCTTAAAGAAAAATTAGCATAATGGTCATAGTGGGCAGAAGTTAGGATTTTGCTCCCACCACACTTGGCCTTTGGTTTGTAGAGTATATTCTTCCCTTTCTCTGAAAACTGTAGCATTTATATTTCTCTAGCCATATGGTACATCTCCTTTTCTTCGTGATCTTTCAAATATCACTGACAATGGCTCAGCAATCACATTTGCCATTTCTTTTGCAAGGGGGGCAAAGCCTTGGCTGGCTGCCTGCAAGATGATCCAAGTCACTAGTGACCCTGGAAGCTGTTCTTCCTAAGATGGAAAGAAAAAAAGTTAGTTTCTTCTTCCAGATCAGGAGTGGAGGACAGGACTTCCTCCCTAGTATGGGAATTTTGGAAGATCTCTCTAGAAGTGGAGAGAGAACACAGAAGAAAAGGGAGTTGGGGGGGGGGGGGGGCAGCTCTCCCCAGCAAATGGAGCAGCATACAACCAGAACAATGGGGGGTTACTATATATGCAATTGTTTTTTTCATCTGCAAGACTCCAATGAAATATCTGAGAGCTGAAAGCCAAAGGGACTGTGATAAAGAGATACATAGCATTTTAACAAAGAAATCACAAGTGACTTGCTCAAGGGAGAAGGAGGAAATGAGTCAGAGCAACTGACCTGCTTCCCCTTGACTTACCTGAGACGCATGCACTATTACCCATTTCTTTTTAAATGAGAATTTTAGAATACTTATTTCTGCTTAAATATTTCTAACAGTCAAGTGTTTTTTTAATCAATAAAGAAAAGGAAAGAAAAAATCTATCGTGTAAGACTGAGTTTCCATCCACAACTAGTTTTAAATCCATTGCCAAGTTGATAGTGAAAGATATCCTCTAAAGCTGTTGAGGTTATTTTTCACTGACATCCTGGCCCCTCCAACTGAGTGCTACCAAGCTTTCAGGTCTGTAGTAGTTGTCAGTCCTCAACATAATTCTATGAATCTTTATAGCTCAGAGATGTGATACAAGTAAGCTTAGCAAGTGATCACCACTAGGCACTTCAACAATAATAACTGATATTCACAGGATGATTTAAAGTTTTTAAGGAATTTTACGTATATCATCTATGTGATCAGCATGGCCCAAAGAAGTAGATACTAAAAAATTGTATTTAAAACTCCAGATGTAGAGACAAAACAACCTGGATTTTAATCTTACCCCTGACACTCACAAATGGTGAGGACCCTTGGTTTTTATAAACCTCTGTTTCCTCTTCTGTAATATGGCGATAAAAGCTTGTGGCACCTCTCATGAGGTCATTGAGGCTCAAATGAAATAATGTGATTTGCCAACTTTGAATTGTTTTTATAATGTCAATAGTTACCAGTATTATTATAGTCTCTATTTCACCATTTAAGAAACTGAGGCTCTAAGACGCTAAATGGCTTGGACACACAGTGTCAGTTGCAACCCTTATCCCTCATATCTCCAAGTCCAGCACCAGTCTACTTCCCAAAAAGATTAAAAATTAAAATGCAAACTTTGATTTAATGGTTGCTAAACACCAAAGAGAGAACACCCACGATTTTTTATTTTAGTGTTCACTGAATCTACAAAAATCTGGCATTCTTTTCACTAAATCTGCATGATTTTATTTCCATTCAGTGGTCTAACTAGACCCACAAATGCAGACATTTCAGTCCAAAATATTTGGGGGTGGTTATTCATAGTACAAAAATTGATAAATATGAAATTCCATAACACAATTAATATGTTTTCTTAGATTTTGCTGCTGACAGCACTCCCTAATGCAGGTAAGAATACCACCTGGGTGTGCATAGCAAAGGGATCTGTCTCTTTGCCAAGCTTTTTCTTTGGTCCAAATTAATTTTCATGTTAAGCCAAAAATGATCTTGGGAATTTTTAATTCCATCATGTAGTTAGTCAAGAAAAACCTTGCTATCTACTTTATAAACATGAACAGATGCACATTCACAAAACCTTTCATGATTCCTATAACTCCAGCATCTTGCCCAATAGAATGTTTCTCCCACACTCCCTCCCTCTCCTGAGCTTTTCTACCACATACCTGACAATGATGCATGTGATGTGCCCTTGGACCATGGATTATTTTGTAATCTTCAATTTAAATATATATATATGTATATATATATACACATATTTTATTGTTATTAAACTTTTCACCATTTATATCTCACTCTCCTCATTTACTCTGTGAGTTTCTTGACAGAACGATTTTCCAGAGTATAATGCAGTTATATAAAATCAGAGAAATACCTTGGAAGAGACTTGAGAAGTCGTCTGATCCAACTTGTAATTAAGCAAGCAAAAATGCTCTACCCAACATCTTTGACAAGTGATCACATGGAATACACTTGAATACTTCCAGTAACGGAGGATTCACTACTCTGAAAAGTATTTTATTTTACTTTTGGACTTCTTTCTTAATTAGAAAGTTTCTCCTTAAACCAAACCGGCATCTGCCTCTTTCCACCAGTTGTTACTAGTTGTGATTCTAGGATCAAGAAGAAAAAACCCAAACGGTCTTCCATATGACAGCAATCCAAATACTTGAATCATATCATCCTTCTCTCTTTACTGAGCAAAGTAACCCTGGTTTTTTTTGACTAATCCTCATAAATTATGTTCTCCTGTAGTCACTGGTCTAGCTACCCTTATCTGGACCGATGCTAATTCAACACTTATTAAGCACCCATTATGTGTCAAGTTTTGGGTTTACAAAGACAAAAACAAAACAGGTTCTGATCACAAATGGTAGACCCTGAACAAATACCTGTTGATTGCAATTTGTTGAAACAAGATATTTTATATTCCTCAGTCATGGACAGTAGGGTGGCCTGGTGGTCAGGCACTGGTAGCAGCCATATCTTTCAGGGCTAAGATTAGGACTAGGGCTATCTTTTCCAATGCATAGAGATCTTAATGGAATCCACTAACCCTTGCAATAACAAGTTGGAAAAAGAAAAGCATTGATGAAGTTAAAGGGAATATTAATATGATCTAAGTGTGTTAGGAAGGTCACTCCAGGTCTCTTTTCTCCTGAGCCCAAGCTCTGTTTCTGCTATTTTTTTTAACTTTGCCTCCCATCACACTTCATTCCCTCACTGAAATTAATAATACAGCTATGGGAATATATTCCATTTGTGATCCCTATAGTCTAAGCAAATATCTGTACAGCATTACACTTTTTTTAAAATAGCTGCACAGAGCTTACCATGGTGCAAGAAGATTGGGATATCACAAAGAAATACATTTTTATTCTTGTTTTTCCATCAAACTACACACTTGGGCTTCACAAAATAACAACAACAACAAAAACCCAACAACCTAGTCCTAACATAAAATGAGAATTTCAATGCGTGATATAACACAGTAACAACAGAGGAGATGAAATGTCGTGTGCTGTAGGACAGTGCAACGCTATCCCTCAAAGGAAAGCTGCAACACAGTACCCATTCTTTTCTGCCACATGTGGAGAGGGCATAACTAATGTGAGTTCATGAATGTTTAGAAACACAGTGAAATGAAAAACCAGCCCTGCTAGAGACCCAAAAACTTGAATAATTCTGTTAGATGATAGATCATGGCTTTTTAGCTAGAAGGGACCTTAAAGGTCATTTAGTCCAACCTCCTCTTTGTGGAGATGAAGAAGTTAAGTGAGTTGCCCAAGGTAGGTCACACAAATAGCAAGTGACAGTACTGGGATTTTAATCAAAGTCTTCTTTCTCCAAGCCTCTTTCTATGGCAACAGGATTATTGATCGTGAGGTACCTGGGGCACTCATCCTCTGTGGACTCCCATAAAGCTACTCTAGATTCTAGGTGCATTGTGGGTCAGAATCCTCTCTAAATCATAAACAGCTCATGAGTGTCTACCAATATGTTTACTTTTACTAGACAGTCATATTTTATTGCCAGAAAATACACATTTTGTTTAAACTGAGGGCATTTAATGAAATAGTAATGTAATAAACATAATAACATGGCACTCATTCCATAAAGCTGGCATTCCCCAACCCCTCACTCCAAATACAGACACTCTCAGTCTATGCCCATTACCTTCTGTGAGCAGCTTGACTAAAGGAAAGAGAAGTATTGCCGTTGAGTTAACTAAGAAAATGGCAGCCCTCTCCAGAAGGGGAGAAGCTATTAACCACTGCACCCCTTCCCCCACAGTGGATAGAGGAACAAGCATCAAGTGACCTTGAAATAGTAACTCAACTGAAAGCAATAGCATTGGAACAATTGGAGGCTGGAAGAACTTCCACTCTCCCTTGCAGGGGAAAGGCTTATTAACCATAGCATCCTTAATCCCAGTTGGACAGAGGATCAGGTGACTATGATAGCTGAAAACTAGTTGGAACAATCATTTGGTTCCCCACAGGGAACAACTGAGATGCCATGTATGATAGGGAAAAGTTTCAGCAGAGAACTGAATGACAGTACCAGCAGAAGCCATCAGCAGCTCTGCAGTGTCAGAAGTAGGGAGGCTCCCCTTTGCCATATCTGTTCTAATTATATGTGTTCCTTTCATGTGTACCCATCCACATAGATATCTTGGCCATACTTGTTTCCCATATGTAGATGCCCCACATGTAATCTATAAGAAAATCCAGTCTTCCTTCCATTGAGTTTGAGGAAGACAAAGTAAAAAAATTTGTAGGGAATGCTCTACTGTTACTTGTAATACTACTCAATTTCATTAAATGAATTTTATTTGAACCATGTGTTTTGCATCAGTCAATAAGCATTTATTATACACCTACTGGGTACTAGACATCGTACTAAATGCTAGGTCTACAAAGAAAGGCAATAGACTGTCCTCAAGGAGTTCAGTTCTAATGGTAGTGACAGCATGCACACAGACTATAGAAACAAACTATATACAGAATAAATTGGAGATAATCAAGAGAGGGAAGGAACTAGCATTGAAGAGCATTGAGAAAGGCTTCCTGTAGAAGGTTGGACTTGAAGTAAGTTAGTGAAGCCAGGAAATAGAGATGAGGATGGAGGGAATTAATTCTAGGCATGAGAGATAACCAGTGATTAAATGCCCAGAGTCAGGAGACAGAGGGTCTTGTTTGCAGAGGAAAAAGGAGACCAGGGTGACTGAGTCATAGAGTACTTAAAGAGGTATAAGGGTTAAGAAGAGAGGCAGGTTATGAAGGGCTTTAAATGCCAAACAGAAGATTTTATATTTGATCCTGGAGATGATAGGAAAACCATTGGAATTTACTGACTGGATGATAAGATCAGACATGTGCTTCAGGAAGATCACTACCTTGACAGTTGAGATCCTCTAGTGGACCACAAAGAGTTTACATATTGGTGAAGTCTCATGATCTGTGGGTTAGGGAGGATTCTGATCTACTAAGTTACCTAAAACCTGAATGGGTGAAGAAGGCTTCAAGGGATACACCAATATCTACCTTAATTACATAGTTATTTGTCTGGACTCTGCCATGCAATTTTAAATTCCAAGCACATAGCAGTTCATCCTCCTCTTTCAGGTTCCAGGGTAATGTTGATAAATAATGGACCAATTCAAGTTGACTAAAGTATGGAAGGGCAGCTAGGTGGCATAGTGGATAGAGTGCCAGGTCAGGAATCAGGAGGACTCATCTCACTGAGTTCAAATCTGGCCTCAGACACTTACTAGCAGTGTGACCCTGGGCAAGTCACTTAACCCTATTTGCCTCAGTTTCTTATCTATAAAATGAGCTGGAGAAGGAAATGTCAAACCACTCCAATATCTTTCCCAAGAAAACCCTAAATGGGGTCACAAAGAGTCAGATATGATTGAGAAATGACTGAAAAGGTACAGAAGGTGAGAGGTTCTTGCAGTGCCTGGTTCCTGCTACTATTTTGTGAAAAAAGAAGCATCTGGCCTTTCATCTGGGGATAATGTTTTCAAAAGCATCAGTTATCCCTGACAAAGATTTTTAAAAGGTTTTCTGATGGTCTTTCCAAATCCTGACTGTGGAATACATAAACAGCATTTCCCTTTTATTAGATCAGCAATGTCTCTGGGCCTATCAACACCAGTGACAGTATTCACCCAACTTTTGGACACATTTATATATATTCTTAGGAATCGGAGCCATTATTCTGTGAAGTGGAAAAAACCTTTCACTATGTGGTGGAAACAGCTGTTCTTTATAATCTAATTAGACATTCTATTTTGGTGAGTTGTGCTTTACTTCTGTATACTTCAGCTTAATGTTTGAATGACTTACAGAGTTCTTGGGGAACTGAGCTGTACTGAAAGATGAGTCTTTGAATTATCCACTGTAAAACTTCGATGGTTACTGGAACAAATACAATCTGTTTCTTCATTCCCTATGCTGTCAAGTAAGTGCTCAAATAAATCTACTACAGTTACAGCACAGAAAGTCAAGAGAAAACCATTCAAGGGAGATGAGAGACCTAGTGAAAGAGAGGTTTGAAATGCAACTAAAATTCAAATCACATGCACACAGTATGGCATATAAATAGTGTTGGACCTAGAATCCAGAAGACCTGGGTTCAAATTCTGCCTTACACACTTACTAGCTGTGAGACCCTAGGCAAGTTATTAACTTCTCTCATTCTTGGTCTCCTCATCAACAAAATAGGGATAACAAAGGTAATAATAAACCTTACTTCCCAGGGTTGAGTAGCCATTGAAATTATATATATATACATATATATATATATGTATATATATATAATTTTGCAAACTCTAAGGGCCTGTGTAAATGTTAACTATTATTATTCTAGCACATGAAATGCCAAAAACCTACCATCTTGGGTACAGAGAAGGGTACAGCAAGTATGAGGTAAAGGATCCTATCTAATAGTGATAATAAATAACTAACACTTTTATGTGCTTGCTGTGTGCCAGGCACTGCATTAAGCATTTACAATTATCTCATTTGAATCTCACAACCACCTTATGAAGCAGGGCTGCTATTATTTTTCTACCATTTTACAGTACAGTTAGATGACTCAGTCAGAAAGAAAGATTCAACTTCCTGAGTTCAAATCTGGCCTCAGATACTTACTAGATGTTTGACCCTGGGCAAGTCACTTAACCTAGTTCGCCTCAGTTTTCTCATCTGTAAAATGAGTTCAAGAAGAAAATGGCAAACCACTCCAACATATTTGCCAAGAAAACACTAAATAGCATCATGAAGAGTTGGACCCAGCTGAACAATAACAGCCTGTACAGATGAGGAAACTCAGGTCTTCCTGACTCTAAGGCCCAGCATGCTGTCTACTGCACCACCACACTATCTAGCCAGGTTTACCAACATTACTGAAATTGGAATGGGTTCTGCTGAGTTCTAGGCCTCTAGTTGCAGTCCTCCCAAGGAAATGTGAAGTAGTAGTAAAGATGACTGACCCTAAATCCCAATGCTAAGTGACCTAACCTCTCTAAAGCTAGAGTTTCCTCATCTGCAAAATGGGCATCATCATAATGCTATTCTCACAGGACTGTTTTGGAGATCAAATGGCATTATTATGTTTTCATCCTTCATTTCCGAAGAAGAGCATGCCATCAGAGAAATAATGACATGACTTGCCCTTGACTTTGTTTTGAGGGAGGGGGGGCTGTGCAGGTCACCAGCCTCACTTCTCCTCCAAAGCCATCTGAATCCAGTGACCAGATATTCATCAGGATGACTGGAAATGACCCAGGATGAGGCAATTGGGGTTAAGTGACCTGCCCAAGATCACACAGCTAGTGAGTGCCAAGTGTCTGAGGTGAGATTCGAACTCAGCTCCTCCTGACTCCTGCACTGGTGCTCTATCCATTGCACCACCTAGCTGCCCCTAAATGGCATAGTATACATGAAGGATCATACAAAGCCATTGTTGCTGCTGTTATTTTTTTATTATCAACTTAATAAATGCAAATATTTCAATATAGAAAAAAGAATAAAACAAAAAATATATTAATTTCTGCTATGCAGTTTTTAAAAATGCGTACTTACATATTTAACAGAATCACAATAACCACAAAAACCAAACCTGCCTTATTTAGGTCTCCTTCATCTTTTTTATTGTTTTCTTCTGGGAATTAAAAATTTTGAGAACTGCTTTATTGATGTTATTTTTTGCTTTTCTATCACTGCCTACTAATATACCTCCCCATCACCTCCTCCCCAAGTGAAAGGCCTCCTTAATAATAAAATGAATTAATGAATCGACCATATCTTATTCTACATCTTAATTCAATTCAATTACTATTTTTATGATTTGAGGCAAGTCATTAGACTTCCTTAGGCCTCTTTTTTTCTCCTGTATGTTGGAAAATAGCACCTCTCTTTACCTACCAGACACAATTGTTCTGAGAAGAAAATAAATTGGATTTCAAGATGGAAGGGCTCTTAAGGATCATCTGATCCAACAGCAATATTTTACAGAGGAAGAAACTGAGGGTTTTAGAGTCATCCTAGTTCTTCAAGGCCAATTCACTCCTTTTATGGATGAGGAATCTTGAGGTCCAGGGTAGTTGTGACCTTCCTAACCTCACAATGGTAGTAAACATTAGAGGTATGATTTAAACCCAAGGCCTCTGACTTGAGTCAGTACTCTTTTAACTGCATTATACTGAATGTTTCCCCTCTACGATCTCTTAGATGGCAAGAAACAGAGCTGAACTTCAAACCCAGGTCCTCCACCTCTCACTCCATGGCTAGATCCAGCATACCACACATGACATTATTTTGACAAGGTTTTCAAAGTGCCGTGTAAATTCAACATGGTACCAGGTATGATGGTACAAGCCTAAAATCTCAACTAACAGAAAGACTGAGACTGGCAAATCATCTCAAGTTTCAGTCATGAGCTGCAGTGGTCTATGCCAATTAGGTGGATACCCTCAATTAGGTATTAATATGGTAAATCCCCCCAGGACTGGAAACAGCTGACTACCAGATTACTTAAGGAGGGGCAAACTTGCCTGTGTCAGAAATAGAGTATATTAAAGCTCTCATGCTGATCAATAATGGAAACAAAAGACATTGGTAGTATAGGTGTCAAAAATGTATCTGTTTATAGTTCCTTGCATTATTTTTTAAAAAGTATCCTTTGCATTATTTGAATGGCAGCTAATTGGCATAGTGAATAGTGTTGGACTTGGGAGTCAGGAAGTCATGAGTTCAAATCCAACCTCAGTCATTTACCAGTTGTGTAATCCTGAGCAAGTCACTTAAATTCTGTCTGCCCATCTATAAAATGGGGATAATAATAGCACCTTCTTCCCAGGGTTGTTGTGAGGACCAAAGGAGATAATATAATGTAAAGCCAATCTTAAAGTGCTATATAGACATTAGCTTAGGGTGCATAACTCTGATTAGTTGAGATTCAGAGGTAAAAGAAGGATGTGCGAGAAATAGAACATAAACCCAAAGAGGGTTGAAAATTCCCCAGGTGGCATTGCAGGGTCACACACACACACACACACACACACACATCATTGTGGGCTGTGAATTGAAGGTAAAGGGAAAAATGAAAATGAGTGGGAATACAGAGGAAACAAGGACTGACTTTCACAATTTCTCCTCACTTTGCTGGGATAAACGTTTTGAAGTATTTTCTTTCCCCTTGTCTATACTCTGACAGTGAGTAAAACCAGAAAGACAGCTGGAGCCGCAGAATTCATATGGAAATTGTTAAGACTCTTAAATTGCAAAGTAGTTGCCTGATCTCCATCAGCTGAAGAATTTTCTTCCCGTGAGTTCATTATGCCAGTGGGATAAAAAATAAAATCAAATTAAATCTGGCAGCAGTGTGTAGAGTGGTTTGGGGGAAGTTGTTGAATCCTTGACCCCTAGTGAGAACATGGAGCTAAGATACTGATGATATAGGTCCTGTCTCTGAAGGGTCTTGGAGAAGGAGAATATTTATCCAAGGTCTCAGACATAGTATAGTATAAAGGAAATCCTTCCAAGCTAAAGGTTTGAAAATCCAAGGGCCTACACAGGTATAAAAGGGAGTGCATGGGAGAAAGGTACAACTCAAATAAAACAGAAAAATTTCAAAACAACTTTTATGCTAGAGACTGTGTTCCTTTAAAGGCAGCTAAGTAGATACAGTGCTTGGCCTGGAGTCAGGAAGTCATGAGTTCAAATCCAACCTCAGACACTAGCTGTGTGGTCTTGGGCAAGTCACTTAATCTGTCTGCCTCAGTTTTCTCAACTGTTAAAATGGGGATCATAATAGCACCCACTTCCCAGAGTTGTAAAGTCATTGCAAATGAGAATATGCCGCATTTAATAAAGTATCTGGCAGAAACCTGGAGCTTGATAAATGCTTATTCCCTTCCTTCCATTATGTCCGCTGTGCATATCATAGCCACTCAATGAATTACTAAATTGCCACATAGTCCCAAGATATGAGGAAAGATAAAGCAGGGGAGACTAATTGGGCAGAAGGTGATAAGGACTTTAATTAAGGTGATAGCAGAAAGGATAGGATGAAACATTCTATCCTACACTGGGGGTTTCCTCAGTATCCAAGCTGCTGGAAACTCTCAGAAAGATCCTCTTGTCCAAACTGGAAGGCAGCCTGAGCCTAGAGCAAATACCCTGGAACAGCTGTGAGAAACATGTACATACATAAATAGATACATCATGCACACAAAATGAACACAAGTTAGTTTGGGAAGGAGGGGCAGGGAGGATTTGGAAAGGGTTTTTGTAGATGGGACTTGAACTGAGTCTTAAAAGATGCTCAAGATTCCTAGAAGGAAACTGAGGAAAGACTGCATTCTAGGTATGAGGGAGAGGCGAATATTGCTATACTCTGGACCCTGTAGAGGGGAATAATGTATAAAAAGGCCCTGAAAAGTGGGAAGGGGACAGGTTGTGAAGAGATTTAAATACCCAGTGGAGGCACCTCAGAAGTTTTATGCCAGCAGTGAGGAGAATTTCAAGAACCAGGTGCTTGTTTCCTCTGCCAGCCTATTTATTGTTCTTTTCCCCTTTATATTTGATAGTAGAAGTAATAGGGAGTGACTGGAGTTTGTTGAGTAAAGGAGAGACACTGTGCTTTGGGAGTCTCATTTTAGCAGTTATGTAGAAGATGAATTGTATTGAGAAGAACCTTGAGGCAGGGAGACAAGTCAGGAATTCCAGGTAAGAGCTGCTGAAGGCCTGAATTGAGTTAGAGGTGACTCTATTAGTAACAGAAAGGAAAAAAACATGTGAGAAATTCTTTGGAAATAAGATATGGTAATTTAAACAACAGAACTATGGTCTATGCCTTTAATAGTAACAGAGAAGTTTGGAAAATAGGTGACTTTAGGGAGAAAGATAATGAATGAGTTCTGTTTTGGGTAATGTTGAATTTAAGATTCCTACAAGACTTCTACTTTAAAAGGCCTAGTAGTCTGGGCTATTTCTGGCCTTTCCTTTACATCAGTACTGTGATGTGTATATACATATATATATATGTGTGTGTGTGTGTGTGTGTGTGTATGTGTGTGTGTGTGTGTATGTGTGTGTGTGTGTATATATGTTTGCATGTTTTCTCCCTTCTTGAATTGTAAACTCCTTGAGGGCAGGAACCATCTTTTGCCTCTTTTTGTAATCCTGGCACAAAACGAGCACATAATGTTTATTAATTGATTAATTAATTGCACGGTCAATACGTAGAATGGATAAAATAGTGAACTTAGTATCAGGAAGACATGGTTTCAAATTTGACCTCTGAGTTGTGTTACCACGGGGAAGTCATTTAATTTTTCTGAGCCTCAGATTCCTCATCTGTAAAATAGACACAACAATACATGAAGTCTTACCCTAAAGGCATCATGAGACTCAAATTAGATAATGTGTGCCAAGAGCTTTGCAAATATTGGAATACTATACTATCATACATTGGAGTATGGACTGGACCTGTGACTTCATTGGTGTAGGCAACTCACAGATGAGAAAATTCCCTCTATCCATTCAGCTCAGCACCTCTTTCAACTGAAAGTCTTCAAGTGTTGCTTAGAGCAGTGATATTAAACTCAAAACAGAAATAAGGGCAGCTAACCAGGATCCCCGAGAGGAGGGAGGGAGACATTGACTTGAAAACCACAAATTAGCATCATCTATGTTTTATTGTAGTTTATTTATTTTCTTCAGTATTTTCCAGCAGCATTTTAATCTGGTCACGTTGCACTTGGGACCACTGTTCCAGCCAGGTGTTTGACACCTCAGCACTATACCATACTGTCTTTTATTATATTACAAGATGTTCTTCTCTATGAGATATATTTCATTCAGGCACTAATTTTAATGGCTCCAGATGGAAGCTCTGAGCTCAGATGAGTTTGTGGGGACATCGACCAAAATGACTAACTAACCATAATGAATTGAAAAAGTTAAAGACTGGAACAGCTGAGGATGTTTAGCCAATATATAGGATGCCAATCAGATTGTATAAAATAAGGAAATATACTCAATGATTCTAAGCTTCTCATCTATGTGGCTAGAAACAACCCAAACTCACCATATGCTACCTGTGGCCTTTCAGCTCATTTGGTTCTTGATCAGCTGGTAAATTCAGGTGTGCCCTTCACCTTGACTGGCACATAGATATAAATATTGGCCATTTAGCATTCTCAAATGATAGCCTGGCATTATTTTAATAGACCATTCTTCCAACTAAATCTGAGAGCTCATTAACCTTTACTAGCATACCTCTGAGGATTGATTCCATTGAGAGCAAAGTCTCAGACTTGAGAATTAGGAAGACTTTCTCTTTTCCATCTTCATTCTGGCAAATGGAACTTATTTAATGCAACTTATGGAGACCAATGTATAGTGAAAACCAGATAATGGCCTGCAACTTAAGCTATAATGTATTTTGCCATTTAAACCTAACAGAAGCTTCAGAAATAATAATAGGAGCTAATATTAAAAAAATATCACATACTTCATCCTCATTGCCTTATTTGAGCTGAGTAGGCGCTACTGTTGCCATTTTAGAGATCAGGAAACTGAGGTTTCAAAAGTTTAAGAGACTTAGCCAGGATAATGCAATTCAATTCAGCAAGCACAGTTAAGTATCACCACATTCGAGGCACTAAGGATACAATGACAAAATGAAATAATCCTTGCCCTCAAGAAACTTACATTTTGAGTAATATATACAAAAATAAGTACTCATGGTATTAAACTGCACTAAGACTGTGACGCATTGCAAACATCAAGTAGTAATAATGGATGATCAGAAAAAGTCTCATATAGGAAGCAGGGATGGAGCTGAGATTTAAAGGGCAGAAGTAATTCCAAGAGATGCAGGTAAGAGCAAAGAAGCCTCTAGGGGTGGTGAATAGTCTATAGAAAGATACAATATTGTGAAATTTTGTAACAGGGCACAGCACATAGACCGGTTTCGCTGGATTCTAGAGAGCATGAGGCAGCTTAATGTAAAATAAGCTTAAAGATAAGTTGGAATCAGATTGTGAAGGGCTTTGAATGCCAAAAGAGACTGCATTTTTTCCAAAGATCGTAGGGAACCACTCAAACATGTGAGTATGAAAGTGACACTTGTCAGGCCCCAGCATTAGGAATACCAACTTTACAGTTGGGTGGAAAATGGACTGAAGACTGTTGTTGTTTGTTCTTCATTCTCAAAGAGGACCATGACATCTGAAAGGTGATATCATGACTTGCACATGAATTGGATTTAAGTGAGGACAGGGAATGGTTTGGAGAGGGAAGATTCTGGAAGAAGGGAGGGAGGGTAATTAAGCAAAAGTCCAGGTGAGAAGTGATTAGGAGCTGAACTAGAAGGATTGTGATGTGGAGAAAACAGAAGAGACTTTTTGGGTAAGACTTAGATTAGATATGGAGGGCAAGGATGAGTCAAGAATAACTCCCAGTTTCTGAAGCCTGAGTATGCAACAGAAGTGATAGATTTGAATCTTGATTTCCTGTGACTTTAGGTCCAATGATCTTTCTAGCACATCACTGAACTGAAAAATAGCTGCTTCCTCTTACAGTTAGCCTGAAGCTCGGAGGTGTTAAGTAACCTAACCATGATCAGATAGGAAATGTCTAAAGTGAATTCAGATTTAAACTTCCCATCACCAACACATTTTTGCACTATTCTTCTGACTCTTCACTGGTTGACAGAAGTCCTGTAAATGTATTGAGGAACATGGACAATAATAATCCACAGTGAGGAGTCATGGATGGGTTGTGAGGTACATCACTAGAGAACCCATAATGATAACAATTGAAATCTTTAAAAATATTGAGCTACATTTCATGTTAGCATAATAGCCAGAAGAAAACCCCGATTCTTGAGTAATAATAACAACATTTCTAATGTGCTTTAAAATTTTCATGGAAACTCGAGGAGGAGAGAGTAATAAGGAGGTGGTATAGACTAAACATTAGGAATTTTGCAAAAACATACAAAGTAAGTACTCTGCCCCATTATGGAGGCAGTGAGTTTCTCACAGGATGAGACTGACAGAAGGGGTGCCAATAAATGGAATGATGCCAGGGAAAAGACAAATTAGTTTTTTTTACTCCAGGGCTGGCCTTTCTCGTTCCCTTCCAAGGCAGAGAGAGTAGCAAGAGGAAGAGGGAGAAGAAGAAGAGTCTCTTTGGAGGGAGATCTGCTTGGTTTGTCCAAAATGATAATGGCAATACTTCCTTTCTTTCCTTATCCTTCCTAGGAAGTGATATATGTTCCAAACCTTGTACCTATTTCTTTAAAGTTTATATGTTACATTGCTGTTCACCTAATTTCTACAAGATGGTATTACGATAAAATTGTGACACCAGAATTGATGTTCTACTCTGTGGAAATGTCATGGGAATCAAAGGAGAAGGATCAGAACTCCCTGCATGGCCACTCAGGCTAAGAACCCTGGTTAATAAGATTTCTACAGCTATCACACACA
Source organism: Notamacropus eugenii (assembly GCF_028372415.1). Taxonomy (NCBI): domain Eukaryota; kingdom Metazoa; phylum Chordata; class Mammalia; order Diprotodontia; family Macropodidae; genus Notamacropus; species Notamacropus eugenii. The sequence continues at coordinate 419,720,398 of NC_092874.1, forward strand.
CACACACACACACACACACACACACACACACAATTTTCTTCTGCAGGGATGGGGGAATCTTTCTGCCTGATGGCTTTATTGGTCTGTGTGTATTTGGTCATGTACACACATGGATGGAACAGAGTGCAGGTACACAGAAGGCATTGATGGAAGTTCTTTCTAAATCTCTGTGATTTCCTTGACCAGGGACTTGAAACAAACCAAAAGATTTTTACTGATAAATAGCTTTGTAAGACTCCAAAGGGAAAGTGAGCACATGAATCTGGACCATTATGGATGTCTTTTAGGAAAAGAATGAGCCTGAACAGTGAGATTAAGGGGAAGTACCAAGGTAAGCAGAGAATTGAATCACTTCCCTAAAATCTCCTTTATCTTAATTCCATTTCCCTAAACGGGTTCAAGGGACCTCATTTGTTCCTGAAAGGCAGAGTGAAGGCATTGACCAAAGGAAAGTCACATGTCTGGGGTGGCCTAAAGGGAAAAGCTAATACTGAATGCTTCCCCAACTCCTCCTGGCAGAAGAGGTCCTTTAAGAGGGCATAGTTAGCTTTCTTTCTAAACTAAGCAATTCAAATGCTCAACTACTGTAATATTATTTAACTCATGGAATCAGAGGATTTAAATCTGGAAGGAATTTTCATATAAGTTCCTCCTTTTACAAGTGAGAAAATTAAGCCAGTAACAATGTCTGTAGCTTACCCAAAAGCCTACAAATAGTACAGAACAGCATAAGGACTCAAATTGAAGTTTTCTAACTCCAAATTCAATGTTAGTTCTCAGATACCACATAGTCTCTGATTCTCAAATCAACCTGGAAAGGGATGGAAGGTGTTACAAAGGACCAAGTCACATATGATGAATTTGTTCTATGATAAATTTTACAGAAACCTTGAATTCTTATGATTGCTGCCCCTCTCCTCCCAAGCCAGTAATGAACTCCCTCCCTCTCTGCCTTTGAGAATACATGACTTCCTTCAAGGTTCAGTTCACATACCATCCACCATACAAAACATTTATGGAACCTCCTAATTTTTAGTGTTCTCTCCTTCTGCCTCAAATGATCATATATGAATGGATAGTAGAATATAAGTTTCCTGAGGACATGAACTATTTTTTTCCTTTGTCTTTTATTCCTAGGACCTAGAAAAAACCTACTCCCCATTTTAGAGCAATTAATCTACTCAACTCTGGGACTTACTCAGGGGCAGTACAAACCTGGCTGTAGACTAGAAATAAGTATACGAAATCTGACTCGAACCCTCTCTATCCAAGCTCAATCCCAAACAGCCACCCCACACCACTCAGGATATGAGGGTCTAGAAAGTATGTGGCATCTTGCCCACTCCCAAACTTCAGGAACATCCCCACCCTCAACATCTCTTGATCATAGAAAAATCAAGTAATAATTCTTGATAGCACCATAGCTACTGGGAAGAGCGTGACAGCTATCACCCTATGATTTCAGTCAGAATTTCCATGATTCTCAGTTCTTTCCTTGGCTACCACTTCCCATTCCCTCATACCCTTATATGTCAGTCCTATCCTTCTTGAATCTTTATATAACACTATCTCGTTCTAACATATATTTCCAGAGTGATCAAATATTCTTTCCCTTAACACACTCAGTGCTGCGGTCAAATTCCAGCTAATTTTGCCTCCATATACAAGATTCCCATCTTGAACCTCCAGGCCTTTACATAGGCATATAACACATTCCTATGACATTATCTTCCTCCACATAATATCTTAGAATCCCTAGATCCCTTTAAGATTCCAATCAACTGTCATCTCCTTTCTAGATTTTGCTAGTTGTTGTATCTTTAAAATAAAGGAATATAACTAGAGCTGATTCAAAATCCAATGATACTAAAATGATTAATTCTGGATGTGAGTTTTCCAATACATAATGATTTGTAAAAATATTCTCCTCCTATTTGATCAGTGTGTTTTTATAATAACAGTTCACATTCTGTTTTATAATTTGCTTTGTGCTCTTCTGGCACAAAGTGAATTAGGTAGTATAAGCATCTCAGCAAAGCTGCCTTTGGATTCAAAAAACCTGACTGAACATTTCAATTCATGATGAGTATCTCTTTGTTTATAGAATTATTCCTTTACCAGCAGATGACTACAGCAGTACATTTTGGGGCAGTGTTCACAAAAGTACTAGCCTAGATGGGGAAAGATAAAAATCTATCTGCATTACCAGGAAATGTGCCTAACATATCATGTTTCATCCAACATTTGCCTGTTGGAATCAGAGATGTGCAAAAGTATGGGTTGGAGTATGCCAATATACCCACATCCATACCCTTGCTTTATGCACAATGGAAACAGTCCTAGCACAACAACTCCCTGAGAAAATTTTGGGCTTTCCCCCCTCCCTAAATTTCAGGTTTCAGCTGGAAAGTTTTATATTATGTTAATTCCAAGCCCACAGTTTCAGAGATTTAAAATTCCTAACAGTAGCTGAAATGCCTTTGCTTTCCTAAAATTTAACATGAAAACATCTTATGTTAATTTTTCTTCTTATAGGAATTGATTTTTAAAAATAATAATGACATAATAAGCACACTAATGACTCGGGTAAAAATATATGGCAAACCCATTTAATTTCCAGATGTGAAGAAGCTGGGAAAGACAGCTGACCAATTGAATTGTAGAATCAGAATTCAAAAGGCTAGAATGATAGGTCAGATCTAATAAAATGAAATATAAAAGGAGAAAAATAAAATACTACACTTGTATTTAAAAAATATCAATCATACAAGCTCGTGATGGCAGTGGGGAAGGGTGTGATGGGGCAGAGGGGATGGCCAGAAAACAGTTTTGTGAAGAAAGGGGGAAAGGAAAAGGGAAGGAAGGGGGGAGAGAGAGAGAGAGAGAGAGAGAGAGAGAGAGAGAGAGAGAGAGAGAGAGAGAGAGAGAATACAGTTCTGACTTGGGGAACATTAGAGAGAAAATCCAGATGAGTCAGAAATACAACCAGGAGAGGAATAAATTAAGTCTCTACGGGCTATATCTCTTCCTTGAAATGGAAATTCAGGGAGGAACCAATCAGAGGGAAAGGCTACAGGTATGCTGGAACCAGCCCTCTGATAGAGAACCAATCACTATGGGAGAATTTACCACCTCAGAAATTAACAAATGTTACAAATCAGAGCTCAATTTATTTTTTTTATTGATAAACTAGACTTTAAAAAAGGATGGAGAAATGTTAATAGTGCAGTTTAAACTTAAGCACACATTTTTTTCTTCCAGAAAGTCAGTTATTAAACATTTACCAGCACAACTCTGGAAGAAGGATACTACAAACATGCAGACTACAGAATGAAGAAGTTTCTGACACATTGTAGAGAAAGTTCAACAGAGTCAAGACATAATCAGACAAGAAATGGCTTGATGGTGGTGGCAGCAGCAGTGACTAACATTTATATAGCACCTACTATGTGCCAGGAACTCTATTAAATGCTTTATAAATTTTAGATAGCAGTGTTCTTAACACATAACCTGCTTTGGTCAGACCACATCTGGAGTATAATATTCAGTTCTGATAATGTTTTAGGAAGACTGTTGAAAATCTGTACAGCATCCAAAGGAAGATGAATGGGAGTCTGGAAATCATCCTGTATGATGAAGATTGTTGTCAACTAGAGAAGATGTAAGAATAGCATGGCATCTGTCATAACTTTTTTATTTAATTTTTTAAGATTAAACTGACCTATTCTACTTGGTCAATGTAGGTAAAACCAGTATCAATTGGGAGAAGCTACAGGAAGGCATACTTGGACTAAAGTTATAAAAAAATCCCTAATAATTGAAGTTATCCAATCAAATGGATAGAATTTGCCTATATACATACACATATGCATATACACACATACACCTGTGGCCCTCAATCAAAGTGCCTCACTTGAGGACCTAGAAGACCACATATGGCCTCAAGTCTGCAGGTTCGCCACCACTGGAGAGAGTCCCTAACATTTGCTAACTAATGATTGACAATATTGTACATGAAATTCACACTTTACATAAGGGCTGAGACAAGAGGATCTCTGAAATATGCTCCAACTCTGAGTTTCTGAGTCTAAGCAGTTCTACAGAGAAGTTCTCTTCTCCAATTATTAAATCAAAAGAGATCTCAAAGGCTCCAACCACGACCTGAACAGGAACCCTTTTTATTAGCATCTCTAAGAATGGCTAACTGGCTTATACTTGAAGATGGCTTTTGGATAATTTCATTAGGAAATTTTTTTTACATCAAACATAAAATGTCTTTCTTAGAGCTTCTACCCATCGTTTCTAATTTCTCTTTCTTTAGTCAAATAGAAAAAGTCCAACCCTTCTTCTAAATGACAGCCATTTGAGAAGTTAGGGCAATAAGTCCACTGACCTAGAGGGAACCCCAAAAGGTGTCTAGTTTAATGCCCTCATTATACAGTTAGAGAAACTGGGACCCTAGAAGACAAAGTAATTTGTCCAAGACTGTTCAGGCACTAAGTGTCAGAAGCCAGATTTGAATGCAAGAGTTGGAACTCTTGCCCTTCTACCATGCTCCCTCCTTCGGTAGAATGATCATATTCCAGTTCAGTCATCTTTTCAGTAGATTAATGAAATGCAGTTGCTTCAACTATGCCTCATACGGTACTTTTAACTCTGTTCACCATCCTGGTTACTCTTCTCTGGATATACTCCAGCCTGTCAATATTCTTCTGAAACAGTGGCACTGCAAACTATACATAATATTTGACCTTGGCAAAATACAGGGAGATTTCATAGAGGCTCCTAGCAATAATTGGGGGGTAAGTAATGTTGTTGCTTTGATTAGTGATGGTAAATGATGAGAAAATTAAACAGAAAATGCCTTAGATACAGGATTCATTAGATATCTGTGAGTATGGCCTGAAGGAAGGTTCATCAAGATGCTCATTCTATGATCTTTCCCTATAATTTCTTTCATCTAAAATTCAATCAGGTTGTCCATACAACCCCAAAATAATTTGTTGAGGAAGGAAAAACTTGTCTCATCCACCTGGTGCCAAGAATGTCATATAGTAATTAGAGAAATTCCGAAAATTAAGTGTCTGCATTCAAGTCCCTGTTTACCTTTGACACACTGGTTACAAGACTCAGGCAACTCACTTAACTTCTCAGTAATATAGACAACTCATAGAACAAATGCCCACCAACATTGGTAGAGGGAGTTTCTTGATGAAAGGAATTTCCATGCATGGACATTGCCACACTGATGAGATGAAATCTTAGGTAAAGACAGTTTAAAAAACACTTTATTGTTTGGTAGAAAAGATTTCAATATGGCATGTAAGTCTTTATATTGTATTTCACAGATCAAAAGAACGAAATTTTCTATCAATATCAAAAAACCACTGACATCTTTGAAAATTCAGACTTCTAAAAACCCTCTCCTATCCTCCTCTCCTTCCTCTTCTATGCAGTGTTCAAGGTCAGTTGCTCCTGCACAAGGGTATACTGGAGGCAGTTCTTGTCATTCAGGAAAGCTGATTGTTAAATTTTTAATATGAACATAAACAACTCAGAAACTGGCAAACACTACAAAATCAGGGTTGATTTGTTGTTTTCTTGATGGTCTAAACTTAAAGTGATGCAGAAAATGTCATGATGGAGATTAAACTTGTGTGTGGAATGTGCTTTTTTTCTAAATTTTAAACAACTATAAAAACTTAAGTACATAATAAGAAAAGAAAAAAACATTATAGACTTAAATATAAAAGAAAAAAGAAAAAGCATGTCATGTGCACAGCAGAACACAGGAGAAGATTCAGAATATATAGAAAGACCTTATCATTTCAAGAAAGTCTATATATTAAATATTATGCATCATGTTAAAAGCTGTCCATCTTTGCCTCCTTGCAGGTTTTCTTTTGTTCTCTGCTGTACACTTTTTACTTGGTTCTTTTTTCCCCTTCCTCCCCTCTGCTCACCATGAGCATGGATATATTTATATATAGGTATCATACACATATACGTATGTACATACATACATATATATACATACATATACTTTTCTTAAGATATTCTATTCCTAATGTTTTTATGTTTGTGCATGTCTCTTTTTTCCTCTCTCCTAACTCTTTTTTCTTCTATCTTGCTCTCCTATTACTTAAACTACCCCCAATCCAGCAATCCTTCCTTTGTCCTCTCATTCTCCTAAATCTGAAGACCCTTCTAATTCCCCATTTTAACCTATTCCCTCACCCTCCGCTCAAAAGATTCCCCCTTTATCTTCTACCCCCCATCCCCTTAGAGTTTTATTTCTTTGTAAATTTAGAAGATGATTATACTCTTCTAATGTATATGAATTTTCTCCTCTTAAACCCATTCCCGATGAAAGTAGGTTTCCAGAACTAACAGCCTCCCTCTCCCATCTAACTCCTCTGTATTGGTTCTTCCTCTTGCACCTCATTTGTATAAAATAATTACTCTTTTATCTCTTCTTTCACAGTTTTACTTTTTGAAGTCATAGCATACTCAGGTCTACCCCAATCTTTCTTATAAGCTGCCAAATTACTAGTAACAATCTTAGACATAGGTTTTTCATTTTCCATACATAAAAGGTAAACATTCTACCTTTATTTAGGTCCTTGTCATTAGTGTGTACGTTATATTTCTCTTGACTCTTGTATGTCAAAATCCTCTGTTGAGCTCAGGGTTGTAGTTATTTTTTAAGAGAGTTCTGAAAGTCTGACAGTTGATCAAATGCCCATTTTATTTTCATTCAGAAAAATGTTTCAAGGCTCAGCTCTTTTGCTCATACTGTTCCAAGATCTGCCATCTTTTAGTGTTGCCAATGCTTGTGTAATTCAAATTGTGGTAGCATTGTATGCAAATTGTTTTCTCCTTGTTACTTGTAATATTTTGTCCTTGATCTGAGATATCAGGATTTAACTATAATATTTCTATGAGTTTTCCTTGTAATATCTCTTTCAGGTGATGATCAGTGAATTTCTTCTATTCCTACTTTTCTCTCTTGTACTAACACTTCAGGATAATTTTCTTTAATTATTTCTTGTATTATTGTATCAAGATTCTTTTTTGATCAGAACTTTCAGATAGTCCAATTATGTGAATTTCACTTCTTGATATGTTCTTTAGATCTGTTATTTTTCTTATGAGATATTTCATATTCTCTTCAATTTTTTCATTCTTTATATTTTGGAGTTTTGTTTTTTTTTTAATTTCTTCATCTCTTATAATTTCTTCATCTCTTGCTGGTTTCACCTTGTCCAATTCTGATTTTCAAGAAGTCATTTTCTTCCTTAAGATTCTGGAGCTCCTTTTCTAATTGTCTGACTTTCTTGTCATAATCTTGTTTTTATTGTATTATTCTTATTTTTCTTTTTTAATTTTTCCTCCACCTCTGTCATTTAATTTTTAAAGTTTTTTTAAGTTCTTCAATGAATTCTTTTTAGGCTGATGACTATTTGATGTTATTCTTTGGGGTAGAAGAAGGTTTCTTTCCTTCTGCATCTTCCTGTGAAGACAAACTCAATCTTCTCTATTCCCATAGAATCTCTCTATAGTTGGATTCCTTCTCCTTTGTCTGTGCATTCTTTTTTTTAATAATTTAGTTTCTATAATCACTTCTATCCTGGGGTATGTGGGAGGGTGCTTCTGGCCTTTGAACCTCTTCAGTTCTCCCTTCTGTCCTTGAACTCAAACCAAGATCTCCAGACTCCTATAAGTGCCCACAGCCAGAAAACTCCCTACCCCATTGTTTCTGCACTCACAGGCGTGTGCTGGTTTCTTCTTGTCTCAGCCACTCTCCACAGTACAACTGGGTCTGGTGTTCCGTGTCAGCAAAGGTTCCCTATATCTTCCCCAGGACAGACGCTCAACTTCCCTCACTTTCCCCAGACTAAAAGTACTCAAGGCTGAAGTGGAGATAGCCTCTGAAACCAGCTAACACCAGGACTTGCTGCTTGTGATTTAAATAGCTTGTCTCTTGGGTTAAAGCTGACCCCAGCCTGGAGATGTTTACTCTTCTGGGATTTTTCTTCAGGTCTACTGATTGTCCCAAGAGAACCCCTATTCTGCCCCTACTTTTATTTGTTTTCACAGCCAAGGGGCACTATTTTATCTCTTTTGTGCAGCAAAATCTTGAGAGCTTGAAATTTTATGACCTACTCTGCCATCATCCCAGAATCCTCTCCTACTCTTTTATTTTTAAATCAGAGAACTGGTGGTTATCACAGTGCCTGGCACATAATAGACAATTAATGTTTATCAATTGACTGGTATTTACCAGTACACCACTGCGGAACAACTAGGAATGATAATAGACAGAAGACAAGTTTGTTCTAGATTTTTCTGCTGATTTGACAAGGTTTAGAATTGGGAGCTTCTCTTCCAATCTGAGTACCTTTATAGCAAAGGAGAAATGCAGAGGTTGTGCTTAGAGAAGTTAGTGAATTTCTATATCCACAAGGATCCCAAAATGAAGACAGATCACATATAGGACTTCTAAATGATATAATTCTACATGAAGTCATGCACAATGCAGGGGCTGTGCCCCCATTGACATGTCCCAAAGGGCTTTTTTATTTGGAAGAAGATCAAAGTCATTGACCAAAAAAATTATTTCTATGACCTTCTGTAAATATACCAGAAAACTCAACTCTTCTCTTTCAAAAACCTAAATTGTAAGAATCATGTCCCAACAATTGCTTTAGAAGCTAAACCATAAAGCATAAGGAATACAAAGCAAGACTGGATCTTTGTGATACAAAGGAATTGCTTCAATTTTTGTGCTTAAAATTATCTGACCAACTTGTGACTGGTGTATTCAAAGGTATCTGATATTTATTTATCCTAGGTTGATGATTTTTAATGCATTCCAGGATCCATTATCTATCTGTAGTACAGCAATAAAACTTCACAGCACTTAATATAAGTCATTCAGTAGGTCTTCTTACATGCTGGTTTTGGAGTGTGTCCACAAGGATGGTATATTATTAGACAAATTCTAAGGTTAAAGTGAGAATGTCTTTGTCTCTTTTCCTTGAAAACTCCAAGCAAACCTAACATGATGACTTAAAAACCATGTAATTTCACTAAAATGTATAATCTGCTTAGTTCTTAGTATAATCATTACAAAAATATTTTAATATGATGAGTTACCTTCAAGGAATTCTTTTTTCTAAATTTGTATAAAGTCACCAAATAGTTGTGTCTTTCATAAAATCATAGTGTTAGAACTTTTAATAACAATATGTTTGTAAACTTATAAATGAGATTTTTATATCTTTAAACACCAAGCTACCACAGTTAGTCATTATATTTATGAGATGGGGTAGTCTGATGGCAGGCATCTAAAAGGACTTCCAGATTCTAGGCATGACAGATGGCAATATATTGTGATCCCGAGTCCCTTAACTTTCCCAAATGCCCAGTTATTTACCAACTAATCACAGTTCTTCTTTGACTGTTTAGTAATTCTAGCAAAGCATTTGTCCTAATCCTTTGGGTGCTGACATTTTAACAATTGTCCTCACAAGAGAGCATCTTTTATTGTGAAGAAGACCACCTGAGAACAGTTAGGGTTATTCTCACTCCCTAAATCAGCAGTGAAGAGTCAGCTCCTCCATCTGTCTATTACCTGTCTACTTTCCCTTCTCAAGTAATGATAAAGGAATGATGAGTGGATGGGTTTTTCCTGCCCAACCACCCAAGTTCTTGGCAATCATATGCTTTTCTAGATTTTTCTAGTACTTGTTGTTTACTAGCCATTTCAAATTCACAAAATTAGTTATCTTTTTACTTATGTGTATATCTTGTCTCTCTTTCAAGATTATAATTCCCTTAAGGGCAGAAGTGTTATCATATGTTCCTTTTCTCCCAAATATCTGACACAACACTAACCATTTAATATATGCATAATAAATCTCTGTTGATAGATTGATGAAATGATTTTAAGAATTTCTTCATTTTTCTCATTGTTGCATGTTCTGATAAATAACTCATCACTTAATTATTTCTTAAGCGTCTACTATGTGCCAGGCATTTTGGATACTCTCAACAACTCTCTTTGATTCAGCAGTTCCCTCAAACATTGCAAATCTCAAGTCATTCAGGCCTGACCCATTTGTGTGGCTTATGTTCATGGTCTCCCAAAAGTTCACCAAAGAGCATCTACCCCATGTTGAAAACCTTCACTTTCTCCCAACATTTTGAGGATATATGGAACATGTTGACCATCTAGCCTTCGTTCTTTAAATTTACAATATGAATAGCCCATCTTCTCTTGCATAGTGTCAGGAGTGTATCACAGGTACATTAGTGTGAATGTATATTTGGTTTGCTCTCTCACTCTCCTGCCAAAGGGGAATCTGGAGGGTGACAAGGATGAATAAGATAAAGTTGGTAGGATCAGATGAAATGTAAAGTATATGAAAAGGAATGAGCTGGATGTAGTATATCCATGGTTTCATGTATGTGAGAGGGTTAAACCTTTCAGTTGTCATCAGTTTGACTAATGAAAAGGCAACAAAACAGAGAAAATTGTGAGACAAACATGAAAGAAAGAAAGAGAGAGAAAAAGAAAGGAAGGAAGTAAAAAAAGTAAGAAGGAAAGAAGGAAGGAAGGAAAGAAGGAAGGAAAGAGGGAGGGAAGGAAGAAAGGAAGGAAGGAAGACAAGACCATCGGGAAAAGTCACGACGGGCTGAAGCTAAAACCCTTTCACCCATCCTGAAGATATGCCCTCTCTAGCTATCCACTCCAGCATGGTGTGCTCCTGTTCTCATAGTCCTTGACACTCTGAGCCAGGAAGAGTAAAAGGCAAGATTCTTGTTCTCCCCCGATACTTCCAGACCATCTCTTTGCTAACATCACTGTAGCAGTTTCTCTTCATTGAAATGTCATTTACCCCAAAGCAGCTGTGTAAAATGGCTCGCACACTGGATTTAGAATCAGGAAGACCCAAATACCAATTCCACCTAAATGATCACTAGTCATTTGACCACTGACCCTCCATTTAACTTCCAGAGGCAGCTAGTGGCAAAGTGGATAGAAGGTTGGGTCTGAAGTCAAGATGATTTGAATTTAAATTCTGCCTTGAACACTACTAACTTTGTGACTTTGGGCAGGTCACTTGACCTCTAAGTGCTTCAATTTCCTTGTCTGCAAAATGGGGATGACAAGAGCACCCCCCTCCCAGGGTTGTTGTGAGGATCAAATGAGGTAATACTTGTAAAGGGCTTAGCACAGGGCCTGGCACATAGTAAGCACTAGGTAAATACTTATTTCCTTTCTTCCCATATCTATATCCCAAATCAGCACAATTGCTGTGGTAGGGATGAAATGAGATAATGCTTGTATGGTACTTAAGATATGTGGGGTTATTTAATTCAAACTCTGCCTGACATTAATGAATCAAGTATCCAGAATAAGGCTACATTTTCCTCTTCAACACTCGGGGTACCTCTGAGGGAGCTCAAGCTCCCATTCCTGTTTATTCTCCCTTATATCAACTATCAAATATAGTTAGTGTATCATCAATACTTTCCAGTGATTAGCACCCCAGTAACATTTAACCACCCCTCCTGAACCACTGCCTTGTCTCGGTGGAGGGACTTGTATAGTTCAGTGGAACTATGAGCTATGCCATGCAGGGTTTCCCAAAACAGATGTGTCTTAGTGGAGAGCTCTGGCAAAAGATGATTCACTAGAGAAGAAAATGGCAAACTACTCCAGTATTTTTGCCAAGAAAACCCCATGGACAATATTGCCTGGCAAGCTATGGTCCACAGGGTCAGGAACAGTCTGACAAGACTGAATGACTGAACAATAACAACATTTAACCAATTGGCATGAATTAGTTTGGACAATGGAATAGTTACTGAAAAGATATAGCATGAAAAGAAATGCAATCCATTTCCAAATCCAGAACAATCTCCCCTCCAACAAGGAAGTCACTGAGGACAGTGGATTGAAAATGGCAGCCACAAAGCATTTACTTCACCAAGTTTATGGCCAAATTTAACATATACAATGGACAAATTTACTTGCAGAAACTAGAGTCAGTATTTATCTGCTGCTGAGGTAGGTAAACCAGATCACCCAGGGCTTCTTGCAAGCCTGTTCTGATTGGTAAAAGAGGAAGAACTGGGGTATTTTGCCCTCCCCATCTTCTGCTAAGCTGCCTGCCCCATCCTCTACTTTGTACTCATATTTACTGAGTGGTTTTAAATTTCTCTGGGCCCCTGAAATAATACCAAGCATCCAGAACTTCTCATGGGGTCCCTAAATTTACTGGGAATTCAGTCAAAGATCCAGTCAAATCTCCAGTTGTCCCTTTCAGTCCATGGTGTGAAAAAATTCTCTGGGTCCCTGAAACAACACAGGACACTGGAATTTTTCCAGAAGGATCCCTTCAACTAGAGAGACATTGCAAATTGAATTCCAAATTCACTCAGCAATGCAGCAAACAAGATGAGCCTGAAAAGAACAGTCTCTGTCAAGCCTCACCAAGTGTGAGGCTCTCAAAGGAATTAAATGCTTGATTCCTTAGGCTTTCTAGGCCAGTAGACAAACTTTATCCAGTCAACCTGCAGTCCTGTATGGAGAGAACAATAAGCAAGCAGTCTTACCTATTTAAAATTAAAAAGAAAACCTGAACAGCATTTCAGAGACATGATTTTACTACTTAGAAAGGATTCAGTAATACAGTAGGTCTCAGTATTAAAACATTTAATGATGCAAAAATCATCTCAAAATAAACTGATCTGACTTGTAAAGGAAACACACTGCAGGGGGTGGGGATGATTGAAAAATTATAGAACAAAACAGAAAGAAAATAAATTAGTAATTTTTCTTTATTAGATCCTAAAAATTAGGATATTTAACTTTTTTTAAGTCTCAGGTAGAGAATCTGTCCATGGGAACTGACAAATGTGAAGAACCAACATTTAAGAGTCTTACCATCATCATTATTATTTATCTATATCACTAGTTTTGATCCTTTTTTTCAATTAACTGCCAGTCTCCAGGTTCTTACTGTTCTCTTTCTTAAAGAGTTAGGTACCTGGATTATGGTCTTCAATCCCAACCCCTGCCTTTACAGACTTCCCCTTCAAAGTGTGTTCTTATCTCCTTGAACATTTGGTTCTCCCAGTTAGTCAGCCTCTTCAACTACCATGAATGACATCATTCAATCAATTCCATCTGTTAAGTACCTACTAGCACTGTATTAACCTCTGAGAAAATAGAAAAAAACAAAACTGTACCTACCCTGCAGGAGCTTATGTTCTACTGGGGGGGGGGGGTGCAGCAGAGAGTGATGTAGGATAAAGAACATGTGAACATCCCATTCTAGCTCTGAGCATCAGCTGTGACTATGCTGCCTTCATGATTTTGAATTCTGAAATTCTTCTCATTGATAATTTGGCAGTACTTCCATCTCTCTCTCTCTCTCTCTCTCTCTCTCTCTCTCTCTCTCTCTCTGTTTTTCTCCTCCTAAGATTATTTTTCATCCTTGCTATATCCTCCATTACCTCTCTCTTTCCCTTTTCTAATAGTCCTTCACCCTTGCCCTAATCCTATTTTTATCCCTTCATGGACCCATACTTGCCAGTTCCACTACACTTCCTTCTTACTAAATTTTTTGCCCCCCTCTCCATTTGACACTTATACCTTTCCAGACTTTGAGCCCACTCTAACATTCCCTAACTATCTGCTTTCCCTTCTCCTCTTCTAGAGGATTTCATCCAAGAATTAGGATCCAACGAACCCCCTTATTTAAGTTAAGATAAGTAGCAACAAAGAAGGGTGAAACCCTCTGGCCCTTTCTGTCTTGGGTTAGCTCAGATAGCTGAAAAGATCTCAACTAACCTATTGATTTTTAATATCTAGAAACTAAAGCTGAGTGAGAAACATAGGTATCAAGTGTCTGGTTTCTTGATGCTTAATTGTATTTACAGGTATAAACATTTATTTGCATGTGGCTCTATCAAGATTATCCTGTCATTCCATCTGTCTGCCAATACAGATGGGAAATATATTTTGCCATCAACACAGAAGTGACATAAGAAATTTATTACATTTGGACTGTTATTTTCCAAGATTTTTTTATAAGAAAGACCCTATATGAGTTTTTCTATTGCCAAAAGTCAAGGTCAAAGAAAAAATGTATCCAGGTGTATCAAAATATTCACAACAATCCCTTTTTTGTGATAGCAAAAAGCTAGGAACAAAGTAGTTTCCCATTGATTGGGGAATGGCTGAACAAATTGTGATATATTAATGTGAGGGAATGTTCTAATGCTGTAATAAACAATGAATATAAGAAATTTATAACAATCAAATATAATCCAACAAGCATTTATTTCGTACCTAATAAGTGCACAAACTTTATGATAGGCTCTGGGAATACAGGGACGGAGGGAGAGAGGGGAAGGGCAATGAATCACAGATGTGGAGATGGAAGAGCTTTTCAGTGTTATCCAGTTATATGACATCCTTTAACAGATGAGAAAACTGAGGACCAGAGGGGATAATTACTTTGTCCAAAGTTGGATAGAGGTAGTTAGTGATTGGATCTCTTTCTATTGTACCATGCCACTTCCTTACCTTCAATGAGTTTACAGAAACATAGAATGATTTACATGAACTGATACAGATTAAAGTAATCGCAAAACCAACAGAACACCATGTACAATGACTCTAAGGATATATTCAGAAAGAACATCAAAGGGTCACTCAACTCAATGCCACCAAAGCCATAAATGTAATAATTTATCCTGGAGGATAAAATAATAATAATTGGTCCTAGGGGACAATTACATACTTTCTTACCCTTGGCACAGAAGTGGTAGGTTAAATGTATGGAAACAAGGTATACATTCTCAGATTTGATTACAGTATCTATTCTTTTTGTTTAATTATTCTTTTGCTTAATTTTTTTTTTGGCATTACAAGGGAATTTCCTCTGGTCTATTCTTTCCTTTTCGAATATTTTAGGGTCTTCTGTCCTAAATGGCCTCCTTCCTTTGCTATTTTCTCATTGTTCAGTTTATTTCTCAAACCTTGAATAAAACAAGCATTTATTAATCACCTGCTATAGGCCAAGCACCGAGGTTACAAAGGCAGAAAAAAAACTTTCCCTGCCCTCAGGGAACTTTGCAACCAGTTTGATGAGATAACATGTACATATATAAATCTATACAAAATAGATATGAAATAATTATGAGGTAATTTCAGTGGAGGAACACTAGCTGGGAAGGTACAGAAATCAAGAAAGGCTTCATGTAGGAGATGACATTTGAACAACCAGAATTCTCAGAGGTAAGAAAGCAGTACATTCTAGGCATGTGCAAAGGCCCAGAGATGGGAAATAGAATATCATGTGGAAAGACAAGCCAAGAGGCAAGTTTATAGTAGAAGAACTCAAGTACAAAGGGCTTGGGTTAGTTCCAACTCTGCCACTAACCAGCTGTACCATCTTGGATAAATTGATTCCTCTGTCTAAGTAGTCCCATTTTACTCATCTATAAAGTAAGAGGATTGGAGTACAATAAAGGATCTCTCTCTGAGGTACCTTTCAGCTCTAATACTCTCTCTAGGTCAACTGCCTTCAAGATTGCTTGAATAAGAATAGGTCAACTTACTGGTATCATTTCTTATGAATTCTTGTTAAGAAGATAACCACTTAATCAAACACATATACAGAATGTGTTGGTCCTCAAGTAATTCAGTGAATTGGTCCTCAAGTAATTCATTGAATCTTAGAAAACCCCTGCTCTGTACTGTAGAGAATAGAAGACATCTCTGCCCTTCCGAAGTTTATAATCTGCCTAGGAAAGTACACAAACACCAAAAATGACTGAAGACCAGTCTTATGAACAAACATATCTATGAATAAAAACCAATACAATATAACCAAGTAGATGAGTAAATGATGGAGAAATGAAAGTGAGAAAGATGAGCCTGGTGGCCCAATATACCTGATCTTCATGAGAGATTCATTTACTATATTCATAGACTCGTAAAATCTCAGAGATGAAAATGACATTGGCATCCCTCTACTCGAACCTGTACTTGAACAGGTATCTCCTCCACCTCCAATTTACTTGACAAGTGGTCATCCATCCAACCTTTGCTTAAAGTCCTCCAGTGACAGCAAAATTCATTATTTCTAAGGCAGAGTTTCTTCAAATGAGGTCTTTGAGCTTTATTTTTTTTTTATATTTTGATAGCTGCATGTAAATGAAATTCATTTCCTTTGTAATTCTATGTATTTTATTTTGTTCCTTTAAAAACTTTATTCTGAGGAGTTCATAGACTTCACAAGACTGTCAGAAGACATCATTCTTTTATGTCATTGTCACCAGTGTGTCTTCTGGGGATTGTCATTCCACTCTTGGATAACTCTAAAAATAAAAAAAAAATGAGTATAATAAATTCTCTCCTAATATTAAAAACTAAATTTACCTCTTCTCAGTTTCTATACCTTAATTCCTAATACTGTTCTCTGGAAATCAAGCAGATTTTGTCTATACCTTCTTCCCCTGATGATTCTTTAATACTTAAAAGCAGGGATCATTTTTTCCCCCTTTTTCTACATTCACATCTTTTCTCACAGAACAGAAAGTATCATCTAGCCCAAGTGCCTCTTTTTACAAATTATGGAACTGAAATCCAAAGGAAGGGGAACGATTTGCCCAAGATTAAACAACAGAAATAAGACTAGAACTCAGTTCTCTTGACTCCCAGTCCAATGATCTTTCTACCATTCCACATAGCATCTCTTAGAAATAGGACATTGCTAGTGCTCCTACTCTCCATTACCTCACAGTTTATCAGAAACTCAGCTCAAAGGTGGCAAAGACCTAGTGATTTTGTATGCTTGGAAAGAATGCAGAACAGATTCCTTTGAAACCACAGAATGATGGAGAGAGGAGGCTGAATGTATTCCATTTGTTGGAATAAAATAATTTCGCTAAAAACTGGAAAACACATTTTGTTACCTACAGTGTTTGGTGCTGTTTGAAAAAGAGGCCAATAATGAACTGTTTTCAATATTAGCTCCAATTCTTTGATATTGCCCAGCTGTCTAACTCATCTATCAAAACTGGCCAAAACTAGATGTGGGCTGAATAGCATGCTGGCAGATTACTTTTTCTAAATGCAATACATTCCCTTCTCAAAAAATGCCCTGTGGCCTGGTTGAGTTACTCTTCAATTTTAACTAGAATGAAATCTATGACTGTAAGTCATTTCCCAAATACAGCGTATCACATCATGCTGAATTATTATAACTTTTTTCTTGATTCTTTCATAGTCTAGATGGAAAACAAACACATGGTTTTCAAATGTGCAATAACATTCACAGAAAATTAAAGCTAAGGGCTCTTAATGCCAAATTTTAACATTAGTTTGACCTATTGAACTCTAAAGGAGCAGTGGAAGCTTAGTCAGTAAATTATTCTGGCTGTGATAATATTTATCTAATGAAAAATGTTGTAATTATAAAATTATCTGATCAGAGTTAACCTTTAAAAGAGTGAAGAAATACCCAGCTGATCTGGCTCTTGAAACATTTTAGTTTTTCTTCTTCATGTCTTATCTAGCTCCATTATTTCTAGAGGTGTCTGGACAGAACCGAATACAACATTCTAGATGCAGGTTCCCAGTGATCCTCTACAAAGACAAAGCGGTGTTTCTACTTTTGCCTTGAATCTTTCTATCTCTCCGGTCTTTGACCAACCCCTCTCCATGTGCACTTCCTAATGTTCCTTTCCATTTTTTCCAACTTACTGCAAAGTTAATATCCACACATCCCCCCACATCTTTTCTTCTCCTGTCCTAACTTCTTCCCTCTCAGTTTCCCTTTCTCTCCCTCTCCCTCAAACTACCTCTATTAATTCCTCATTATTGCTTTCATACATGTCTAACTTTCCTCCATCCAAAACAAAAACCTTCACTAGATTGTACCTAATATTCCTTTAATCTATCATCTTATACCTTTTCTCCTTTTCTCGGGAAAACTAGAAAAAGCTGTCTACACTTTCTATCTCCATTCCCTTTTCTTTCATTCCTCAACCCTTTGTAGTATGGCTCCCAGTTTTATAACTTGACTGAAATTATTCTCCACAAAATTACTGATGTTTTTAAATTGATGAATCTAAAGGTCTTTCTTCAAGTCTCCCTCTCAATTTATCAGCTGCCTTTTAACTATTGACTAGTCTCTTTCCCTGGGTGTTCTATCCTGTCTGGGCTTTCATGACACTATCTGGTTTTTCCCGGTTTTGCTCTTCACTAACCACTGCTTTACTAGTTTAATCATCTGGATAACACCACTGAACTGTCAGTGTTCCCCAAGAAGGAAATAATGCTGGACCACCAAGACCCCCAAGATGAGATCAAAGAAAACTAAAGAGCTATGCTGAATCTGGAAATCACTAATGGGGCAAGGGAAAGAAGGGGAGAAGGCAGGGGAACCAGACTGAGGTCCTATGAAACTGATTCACCTGAGTGGAACTGATAGGATTTGGAGTTCATTGGAATACTCATGGAGATATCAGAGGTATTTCTACATCAGAATGAAGAGTTGGGATGGAAATATATAGAGAAATATATCCTTAAACTATATATTAAAATAAAAATTCAAAAGGGAAATCTAATACAACAAAAAAGTATGGTGATTTTTAGTTATTTTTTAGCTGCTGCTTCCTGTTAAATGGAGGTCAAAGGGCACCATTAGAATTTTAGAAGGGTTTGGGGATAATGATTTTGTTGGTCAAAATTAAAATTCCATGGGAAGTTAGAATTGTTTTTGTCTTTTCTTCTGTCTAAGTATTTTCCTGAGTAAGCAAAGATATCTATAATCATTCCATTGATCTTATTAAAAAATATTTTAAGTTATATCACATCCTAAACATATGAAGGCCTTCATAATCCATGATGTTTTTTTTATATCTGGGCTAGTGGGAGAATATGTAAAGCCATCTTTTGATAGTGCGGAGAAAAATGGGGAAGGAGGAAATAAAGAAGATAAACAAGTATGCAAAATTCAACAACCTCTTGTTCTTCAAGCCCTCACAACAAAAGGCAGTCTTGAAATGCTGAAATACTCAAAAGTAAAACCTCAAATAATAGCTAGATGATAGGTCAGTTAGCTGGAGTTGGATCTGTTTGAATGGTTAGATTTAGAAAGCAATTTGGTTGCATGTCGATCTGGAAGGTTTTCAGTGGAGGGCCCATGGACCTTGGGCACTGGAGTGCCCTTTAGCCTTGGTTCTGTTGAACAATTTAATCAATGATCTGTTTGACAATATAGATAGCAGGCTTAATAGATCTATAGATTATAAAAATATGGGAGGGATATCTAAATAACTGGATAATAATCAAAATCCAAAAACTTTTTTAACTTGTTGGAACATTCATTTGCAGCTTACATTTGTATTTTTAAATGACTGAAAGTGTAGAACTGGAATAATAGGATTACTTGACAAGAAAATAGATCATATGAAAATGTTCAAGATGTCATAGACTTTGAGAGCAGTATGCGTCAACCATACAAAATGCATTAAAAAAAATCCTTATGTATTCTTAACAAAGGGAGACATAGTCCTTTGTCCTCTGCCTTAGTTATAACACACAAAATATTGAAAGCCATTCTGAGCACCAAATTTTAGATGCAACATTGGCCAAACTAGTACATATCCAAAGAAAAAAGGTAACTTGGTGTAGAGATTCAACTAATGGTGATTTTATAAGGAAGGCTGAAGAAATTAGGAATGTTTAGCCTGGAGAGAGAAGATTTGGAGTTGGGGGATTGGGGGATTAGTAATAGCTATTTGGCAATATTTGATGTGTCCTCCTGTAGAAGAAGGCTTAGGTTTGCTCTGCTTAGCCTTAGCATACAGAATTAATTTCAATGCATAGAAACAACAGAGAAATCAATTTCCAGTCACCCTAATAAAATGGTCCCTAACAGAGCTTTCCAAGAGTGGAATGAGCTGGCTCCAGAGAGTTCATATTCCCATTAACTAGAAATCTGGGAGGAAGGGAGAATGAAGAATAAGGAAATCACTTGGCAGGTTTGAATAACATTTATATTTTATAGATTGCCTTTTAGTTTTCAGAATGCAAAAAGAAATCAAAGACTCTAGACTGTTTACTATATACAACACAACAAATTGATTCTTTGTTGTTGTTCAAGTCATTTCAGTTGTGTTTTCATGACCCTGTGGGGTCTTCTTGGCAAAGATACTGCAGTGGTTTGCCATTTCCTTCTCCAGCTCATCTTACAGATGAAGACTCACGTGTTAAGTGTCCAGGATTACACAGCTGTTGTGGAAGATCGAATTTGAATTCAGGTCTTCCTGACTCCAGGCTCAGAGCTTTATCCACTGCACCACCTAGATGCCCAAATTGATTTTTAAAAGTATTAAATTCAATATCTTCATATTTGCCTTTTTAAAAAATGCATATAACCAAAGAAAGTCTAGATTATATGTAAATTGCCTTAGGCTGCAGTATATCTGTGTTGTCAGGGCTTTGGAAAAGTTACTTTAGAAAAGTGTGAGAGTTTTTTTTATTATTACTTAGAGATACAAAGTTCACTATCTTCCTCACAAAAGAATCAGAATGAAAGAAGCCTGCTTGAGAGAGAAGATAGTAGAAGGAGGCCAAGGAAAAAGCCTCAAGGCATTTATAGAATAAAACAGCCAAAGGGAAAAGTAGACTCACTAGAAATTATAAAGATTATGTTAGCTAGGTAGGCTCCCACTCAAAAGGAAATTTGAAAAAGTGTTTTTTAAGCAAGAAATCTTCAACACTTTAAAGTGATCAGGACTATAAAAAGATAAAGTTCCAATGGTATAAGGAGAAAAGAGGTTATAATTAAACAAGCATGGGACCCCAAGATTTATTACATTTCAGGAGCATTAAATATGCATAGTAAATCATACCAGTGGGATGGAAACTTCTTGGCTTTAACTCTCATTCTCATATAATTGTCCCCTCATTTCTTCTAAAGATATTTGTCACTCCATTCAAGCTATGTTTACCCTCTGAGGAACCTTTGTTTTAATTTTAGAATGGAGACAATCATGTATCTGTGAAAAGATAATCATTATAAATAAAAAAGGTTTATGAGCATTATAATCCAACTTTTTATAAATAGAAAATATACAGTGTTAGACTAAAGGCAGGAAGACCTGAGTTCTAGTGCAGCTTCCAATTTTTATTGCATAAAGATAAACTCTCGAGTTTAGGCCTCAGTTTCTTAGCATGTAAAATGGAGATAATCCTTGAAGAATCTACGTCACAGACTTGTCGGGAGGCCCATTTGAGATAAAGCATGTAACGATGCACTTGGAAAAAAATCCTTAACATGATGTAAAAATGACACTTATTGTCGCTGTAGTTATTGAATATCATAGAGACTTAAAACAGTAGCCACATTCTTGACTCTAATCTAGAAAAATAAAAGCCTGCCAGGTATGTAACTGTAAGTGACCTACTTCACTCTGGGGAGCTAAGTTAACAAGTAAGAAATGCTAACAGAGACACCTGACTTTAGTCGACCTTCAGTGCTAGTTTTAGCTTGCAGCTGACAAAACCCAGTGTCTACACAGGAGAGGACCCCGAAGACCTTCTAAACTCACTCTTGTTACCCAGTTTGCTTAAGATAATTTACTCACCAAGTAGGATATAAAAAGCTGGTTCAAAGGAGTAAGATTTTCTCAGGGGTCAAATAGTTTGTTTTAAACTGCAGTTAAGGATTTTGCTTGAAAGACTTCCCTCTCTGTGTCAATTAGATAATCCCCAGCATATGACCCAGAGTCTGGTAGCTGAATTCTAGATAATGACATGACTTTAATTCACCTCAAGTGACTCAACTTCTCTCAAGAAATTCTGAGAGCTTTGAGGCCACTATAGAAAAGTTGTATTAACTGGGACTTTGTCAGCTTGAAAGCATTAGAAACCAGCCACAGGAATTAAATCTGTTTAACTGAGATCTTCAACAAGTATCAGCGAATACTTCAAGATCTCAGGCAGATAACCAAGAAACTTGAACTACATGACTTTTGTGACTTCTGGCAAGGAGGGGTCCCAAATTCGATGGATTGGTGTTTTCCTAGCTGAATTAGGTACTGAAATTCCAAATGACTTCAGTCAATAATCTGATGAGATTGACTGACACATAAATGATCTAAACATAGAATCTTAGAATTCAAAAGTTACATTAATACTCACCATTTCAACACATTTATTTATTAAGCAGCTAATATGCTAGATGTACTACATCAAGGAGAAGAATATATAGAGGAAAAGAGTCTGGTTCCAGAGTCAGAGGGTCTGGGTTCAAAATCCAATTCTGTTCTCCTTACTTCTTATGAGTTCTCGGGTAAGTCCTTTTGCCCTCCCTGAACCTCAGTCTTCTCATATGTAAAATGAAAAAGTTGAACTAGATAGCAGCTCTTTCAGTGTTAAAATCCTTTGTTCCATGTCTGAAGTCACAGACAGGGGTGGGGAACCTGCTAAAGTCTAGTGGAAAGTATGACAGGAATACCTTTACCTGTAATTCATGAAAAGGATATAAGAGAAGTTAAAATAATAGCAAGGTGAAATCTGACAGGAAAATGTCATTTCAAATAGGAGGGGAAAAGGAAAGCTTCATGAAGAAGGTAACTGATGGGAAGGTTTGACTCAGAGAAACCTGTTAATTGAGTTTCAATGTTGGAATGAAATAAGAAAAATTTAGGTCATTATAGTAAATAAAAGGTTTACTTATAAAATAATAAAGAAAATTGTTGAGGATAGATACATCTTATGGAAACAGGTCTTGTCAGCAGAGTAGGGTGTGGTGATTTATTATCTTGGGACACCTGTCAAAGTCTGAAAGCCTCTCTAGTTCTACATGCCTGGGCCTTTTATGTGGGGGGGGGGGGTGGCATATGAGCTTTTTATGACCTTAGGTGAGCAGGAAGTTAATTCAGTAGATCCAGGGGCTACCAGAAAATTATCAATAGAGAAACAGTCTAACCTTAGCCCCAGGCAAATCAAGTCCCAGGTACAGTTTTGTTACTTTTAGGGAAAAAACTAGCCTAACATGAATGGAGGAAGGAGTTAGGATATAGCTGCCACCATACTCTGTCCCTTAGTCCTTAAAGTCTTCTAATTTGGAGGACTTTGCAACACTTAAATGACTTCATTCTGTTACTGGTCAAATCTAATTGTGTAAATGCAGGGAGCCTAACATAGGCAGTTCTGAATGGAAAAAATAAAGGGAGAAAAACATAATGAAAAAGACAGCCAAAAAAAAAAAATACACATAGTAAAATATAATGGCTGCTTAAAGAATGGCTACAAAAATGTGAAAGAACAAGGACCAGAAATCCAGCATTTTTTCTTCCCTCTTTCATATGGGCTTATTTCTAAATTCAGTGATCTGATTCATGTGATGGGCAATGCCAAATCTTTTCAGTTCACAGTGGGTCAATGAGCAGGAGCAACACGGAAAACATAAAGGCTCCAACAATGACAGATTCTTTATCACATGGAAGAGATGTAAAAGAACATGAGCTTCTCACGTGCAACTAATTCCAGGATTTAAGGCTCTACCAAGTCTTTCCTCATACTACCACCCTCCTGTTGTAAAGACCAAGTGCAAAAACTGGAGTTCTGGTATATCATGGTCAACTATTGTGGTAAGGGATGAGTAATCAGGTTGGTGAATTCATACCTTACCAAGAAGATTTCATGAGTGCTAAAACAATGTGAACACCCAATCTTCTTAACCTTGTCATTAACCATGACAAAGGAATCTCACAGGAAAACCTTGCCACCATGATATGAAGGTTTATGAGCAAACAAAAGACAGCAAGATACACAAAATATCCAAGAGAACTCATTCAGGAGGTACTTTGTAAATTATCCGAAATTCCTTTTAATTAAATTATCTGAAATTCCTTTTATTTGTTTTTTGTTACATTTTAAGTTCTGAAATGTCTTTCACCTTCCCTCCCTACCCCATACAAGAGAAGGCTACCATTTGACACAGGTTTATAAATATGTGTAAAACCATACTATGCATACTATTTATCAGTTTTTTTCCACCTCTGGAGGTTGATGGCATCTTCTTTCAAAGGTCCTTTGTAGTTGGTATGAGTATTTATGATACTAAGAATAACTTGGTTGTTCACAATTATTCTTCAAACAATATTCCTGCTATTGTACACAGCATTCTTTTGGTTCTTCTCATTTCACTCATCCTTATTTCATGCAAGACTTTCCATGTTTTTTTTTCTAAAATCAATATTATTATGCTGTAAAAAACTAAATATGTGATAAATACAGAGAAGCACAGAAAGAAACTGATGCAGAACGAAGTATGCAGAGCTAACAAAACAACATACACAATAATTATCACATTTTAAATAGAAACAAAAGCTCTCATATAAAACAATCAGGGCAGCTAGGTGACACACCGAATAGAGGACTGACCCTGGAGTCAGGAGGACCTGAGTTCAAATCTGGCCTCAGACACTTGACACTTACTAGCTGTGTGACCTTGGGCAAATCACTTAACCCCAATTGCCTTGATTTCCCCCCACCAAGAAATATTAAATAAGAAATCAAGAGTGGATCTAACAAAACTATAAAAACTTAGCAGTACTTAAGTGGAGAGATAGGAGAAGACATCTCCAACCTACACTTTTGTGGAGGTGGGAGATCCACACGTGTTATATATTTTACATGATTTTGGACTTTTTTCAATGTATTGAAAAATTAGTTGTGCTGATTTTTTTCCTTTAAAAATATTATTTGTTACGTGAGATGGCTCTCTGAAAGGGGAAGAATATTATGGAATAATCATGATGATATAAAAAACAGAATAAATCAATTAAAATATTTAAAGAAAAATTTGTATTATTTTTCAATCAGCATAAGTTTCCATGATTTTTCATCCTATACTAATCTTGTGCATAGCTTTCACTGATGCAAGAGAGCTCAACATGCTAGTCATTTCATTTGTTTTCTCTACGTGTCTGTCCTATTTGTTAGTCATCCATTTCTTACAATTTGAATTCAAGGATGCAAAACTAATATTTTTTCCAATCTGAATTCAAGCATGTGAAACTAATAACAATGTAAAGAGTGAGCTTTTATTTTTGCTTATTGAATACTAAACTTTATTCTTTCGTGGGAATTGCAAATGTAAAACCTCAAATAGCCCTCACCAGACCATGACTTCATAGATTAAGTCTTTCCCTATCCTGAAATTGAACATTGGGGAACTCAAGTCACATAATATATTTTTTGACATATGGCATGTTGAACAGAGTACTGGACCTACAGCCCGAAGACTCTGATTCATTTCTTGAGAATTGGGGTGGTTTCATGAACTGAGATGTCCCTGAGCAACAGGAGGGTCTTCTCTCCTAATAGAAGTCTAAACAAGAGGACACCACTTAAATCCCATATTTTATTATTTTTAGGCCATATTTGCATCAGAATGAAGAAGTCTGAATGTAGAAAATCCCTCCACTAATGCAAATCTGAACTCTTTCCTATTTTATAGGTCTTACAGAACTTCCTAGGGGCACTGAGAGTTTGTGACTTGTCCATGGTCATAAAACCAACATTTGCAATGAGAGAGCTGGAGTCTTAATGACTCTAAATTTGGACTTCTATTCACCATATTAAGCAGCCTTTCTCCTTCAATTTATTGTTTAATAAGTTTAATTAAAATGTTTTAGCCTCAAATATTGGTTAATAGATTTTCCTACTGCAATAATGTTAATAGCTCAAACTTAATAGCATTTTAAAATTTGTGAAGGACCTTACATATGTTATCTTATTTGGTCCTCACAACTCTGAAAGACAGATGTTACCATTAACCTCATTTTATAGATAAGGCAATTGAGTCTAGGAAAGGCTGAGTAACTTGTCCAAAGTCACCCAGCTGGCAAATACTTGAGGCAGAATTCAAACTCAAGTCTTCATGACTCTTAACTTCATACAGCGAACAACTATTTCTCAAACTTTACTTATGTTCATTTTTTTCCTAACTTGAAGTGAGTAAAATATTTTAGGTATAATGCAGTCATCAGAAACCTTGGAGAGGTGGCTAAAATTTTCTCTGGGGTGTTACATTTTTCCCCTTACCCTGCTTCTTAACAACTGTTTACTACCTAGTTATTGTTCCTTTAAATTTAAGTCCTACATTTCAGAATTGAAAGTACACAGCAATCTTTATGCCTGGAAATTCAACAGTGGTTGCAGAGTAACTTTAAAGGAGAAAAAAAGAAAGCTTCACATTAAAAATATATAGAGAGAGAAATGGGCCTGACAGAAACCATATTGATTTTCTAGATCAATACCCAAGTTGCAATAAATGTCTTTACAGTTTGGGGATACAACAAATTCTGAGTTTTCAAATAAGTAGACTTCTAGTGTCACTTGAAAGTACAGCCCATTTTATATCATCTAAATAAATGGGAACTACCCTCCTGTGGCACTTTTTATACTCAAAGACATAGAATTTCTAGGTCAACATTTATCCAGATGACAAAATATTGCTTGAAGCTGCTTTAATCATGAAAGTGATCAGTAGAAAGGTTAGTTAAATAAAATAAAATAAGCCAAATCTGTTAGAGACTATTACCAGAAGGGTAAGGTATTTAAAACTGTAGGTTAACACTTAAATGGTATTTAAATTTAGATAGGGGCATTCTTTATGCGATATGAGTTTCTTGAGCTTACTTAGCAAGAGACTTTTTTTTTTCTATTCAACGCTGCCTTCTTCCCAGTCCCCTTCTGGTCCAGGTATTTATCTCTTGCTACCTGAATTATTCTCTTTACCTTCTAATTAAGCCATCTTCTTCTCATCCACCCTTGCCAAGAGTCATCAAATTCACCATTCTAAAGTGTGGATTGGATAGCACTCTCCACTCCTCCATCATCCCCAGACACTTCATTGACTCTCCATTGTATGAGTCAAATCCCTTACCCCAGCAATCAGGAGGGGACAGTCACAGAAAATGCCTAGAAGGTCTCATTCATGGAAGAGCCAGGAGGCCAATGTTACTAAATCAGAGTATATGGAAGTGAATTAATTTCAAAATTCTATGAAGCAGAGATGAGGAGACAGAAGTTAACACCCAAGCAAAGGTATGGAAGTGGAAGATGGAATATTGAATAGAAATCAACTGATGGGCAGGTTTGATTGAAACAACATAGGTTTAAAGGGGAATTCTATGAAATGAAACTTGAAGAAAAAGTAAGAGTCAGAATGCAAATAAAAAATTAATAGCAAAGCTAAGGACTTCATATCTTTAACTAGAGGTGCTAGGGCTCCTTGAGTTTGAATCCAGTCTAATGCCTTGCATGTAGAAACTAGTGTTTACTAAGTGTTGAGCTGAAATTGAGTTGAAATGAAAGGCAGCTAGGGCAAAACAGACAGAATATCGGAATTGGCAAGAGATAGCAAAGTTTTCAATCTTACCTCCATTCCTTACTATCTGTGTGACCTTAGATATCACTTTTCCTCTCCAGGACTCAACTTTCTCATATGTAAAATGAAAATGTTCGTCTAGATTTACTCTAAGTTTACTCCCTGGTCTAAATCCTATGGTATACTTTTTTTTAAAAAAAGTAGAATGAATAATAATCCAAATAATAATAATAATTCATGTTGAAAAAAATAAAAATATCTACTACCCAGATTATGATTTATAATCCATTAGGTTAACACATCCTTACATATACCTAGGACAGATACTAAAGGCAGATAAGGAGCAAGGCCCAGATAGAACGGCAGATGACAATTGACTATATTCAAAATATTGTGCAGTGCTTTTAATGATCTCATTGTTCCCTGACAAAAATATATGTTTATTTGTACACACACACACACACACACACACACACACACACACACACACTGATATTCTCCTAGTGAAGCTATATGATTAAAAATAGAGATACCATAATTTCCAAAGATAAAAGATGTGGGAGACTCAAAGGTCAATGAAGATATTTGTGTTGGGTGCAAGTAGGCTAGAGCATATATGTGTGTGTGTGTGTGTGTGTGTGTGCTTGTGTGTATGTGAATGTGTATATGTATGTATATATGTGTTGTGTATATTTAGACATGTGTATACTTCTCATTTCCCACAATATAAAATAAGACCCTTCACAGGTAAACTTTTGTTAGTACCTCTATCTCTAATGCTGAGCAGATGCCTACCATGCAGTAATGCCTTAGTAATTACTGAATTAATGAATGAATGGCAGAAAAACAAGCACTGAAAATATTTGTTATTGGACAAAGTGGTGGACTACTATTACAATGAGAGTGAGGAATAAAAGGTAGTCCAAGGACTGAAATAGGTTTCATTGAATTTAAAAAGACCTACAAGGACCATGTTGAGGAGATCTTTGGAAGATTTGTGTGAGACTATAGACAAAAAATCATTAGATGGTAAGGCACTGATGGACTTTGAGGTACCCCAGTAAAAAGAATGAGATCAAAACTCCACTCAAGTAATGAAGGGGGGAGGGGGAAGGGAACAAGCATTTATTAAGCACCTCCTATGTTCAAGCTAAGAGCTTTACCAAAATTCTCAGTTGAGCTTCACAACTCTGAAAAGTAGGTACTATGATCCATCTCCATTCTACAGTTGAAGAAGCTGAGGAAGGCAGAGGTTAAGTGACTTGGCCAGGCTCATACAACCAGTAAATATCTGAGGCTAGATCTGAACTCAGTTCTTACTGATCACAGGGCCATCATTCTGTCCATTGCTCCATCTATAAATTGAATATGGAAATACGGACCTACTCCCATATTCTTTTTTTTTGTTACATGTTAAGTTTCAAACTGTCTCCTTCCCTCCCTCCCCACCCCACACTAGAGAAGGCCACCATTTGACACAAATATATGTGTGTATACATACATACATATGTGTTTATGTGTGTGTGAAACCATACTATGCATACTTCTATTTATCAGTTCTTTCTCTGGAGGTAGAAAGTACCTTTCTTCATAGGTCCCTTGTAGCTGATTTGAGTATTTCTAATACTCAAATAACTTAGTCATTAATAGTTATTCTTTGAACAATATTGCCATAACTTTGTAGAATGTTCTCTCGGTTCTGCTCATTTCACTCTTCATTATTTCATGCAAGTCTTTCAGTGTTTTTCTAAAATGAACCTGCTCATCATTTCTTACAGCACAGTAGTATTCCATCACACTCTTATACCACAACCCAGTTGACAATTCCTTAACTGATGGGCATCCCCTCAATTTCCACTTCTATGCTACCACAAAAACAGCTGCTATAAACATTTCAGGATGTATAGGTTCTTTTTTCTTTTTCCCTTATCATTTTGAGAAACAGGGCTAATAGTGGTATTGCTAGGTCAAAGGGTATACACAGTTTTATAATTCTTTGGGCGTAATTCCAGATTTCTCTCCAAAATGGTGGGATCAATTCACAGTTCCACCAACAACATATTAGTGTCTCAATTTCATCCCCTCCAACATCTGGTCATTTTTCCCTTTTATCAGTTTAGCTAATTTGATAAGTATGAGATAACTCAAAGTTTTTTTTTTTAGTTTGCATTTCTCTGATCAATAATTAACAGAGCATATAGCACTATATAGGTATATTTACCTATTCATGTGACTATATATAGCTTTGATTTCTTCAACAAAAATATGCTTTTTCATATCCTTTGATCAATTATCAGTTGGAGAATAACTCATTCTTATAAGGTTGACAAAGTTCTCTGTATGCTTGAGATATGAGACCTTTCTCTGAGAAATAGTCTATAACTCTGCTTTTTTAAAAAATCTTGGCTTTTTAATGTAATAGAAATTATTCTTTTTATATCTCATAATGGTCTCTGGTTTTGTTCCCACAAATTCTTCTCCTATTCATGTCTGACAGGTAATAACTTCTGTGTTCTTCTAGTTTATTTATGATATCTCTATTTCTATGTCATGTATCCATTTTGATTTTATGATGGTAAATGGTGTAAGGTATTTGTCTATACCCAATTTCTGCCCTACTGCTTTCCAGTTTTCCCATCAAATTTTGTTAAATAAGATTCTTATCCCAAAACCTTAAATCTTTACATTTGTCAAAGGTAGGGTTACTGTAATCATTTATTACTGTATATTGTATGTCTGCTCTCATCTGCTGATTCACCTATTTCTTAGTACCAGATAGTTTTGATAATTACTGTCTTTTAATATAGACTAAGATCTAGTCTGCCAAATGTCTTTCCATTTTTTTTATTAATTTCTTTGATATTTTTCACTTTTTGTTCTTTGAATGAATTTTGGTCCTTATCCTTTTCTAGAAAAAGATTACTTTATTTGTAAATACAGAGGGAAACTTCAACAGCCTGGTCATTGTGCTCCCAGATTTCAATCTGCAATTTATGCTCCACTCAACTAGCAAAATTATCTTCCCACAGCATGGAAATGATCATCTCACTTTCCTGCTCAAGAAATATTAGTGTTGCCCTGTTGCCTTTGTGATAAAATACAAATTTCTCCGTGGGGCATTTAAAACCCTTTGCACACTTTTGCTCTAGCCTTCCACTCTGGACTTATTTCATATTACTGCTGTTCACATGTTTTGCATTCTATCCAAAATGGCCTCTTAGCTGTTTTATGCATCCATCATTCCATCACCTACTTCTTTGCTTTTGTACACACTAATCTACATCCCTGGAAGGTACTCTCTTCTCACTTCTACTTCTTAGCATCCATCAAAGCTCAATACACACACAATTTGCTCCAGAAAGATCTTCAAGATCCCCCTAACTAGTCCTTGGTGTCCCTTCTCTCCTCTAACTTAGATTCATTAATTTGCATTAATTATAGCTTTAATGGAATGTAAGCTCCTTGAGTTTAGGAACAGTTTTTTTTTTTCCATTTTCTCCTTTTATCCCCAGAACACTGCACATAGTAGGCTTTTAATAAATACTTATCCAATGAAAATTGTTAGAAAAGATTAAGACATAGTTTTAATTTCATGTGTTTTTTTTATTCTCTGTTTAATAAATTCTGATATACTGTTCATTTGGGCTAACTGGTTATTTATTCATCTGCCAGACATTTTAAACAAACAAGAAAGTTAGATCACTGTCCTGCAGAACTTCTGCAAACAATATTGATATATTTTACATCAGTTACTTGTTATGGGGAAACATTGTCCTCCCAGATTTCATGATGAAGTTTAAATTTCAGACTATTTTACCTGATTTTTCTGAATTTCTCACTGGTTTGAGAGAAAACAGTTCATAGCACAGCACTGGTATGGACCTTTGTTTGTATCCTGTTATTTCAAAGGATTTTACTTTTTATTTTCTGTAGAAATACAAGAAAAATCTGAAAATCCCAACATGCTTCCAGTGTTGATACCTTTGAAGGAGTTAACCTTTGTGTACTCCAGTTAGAGTAGGGAATTAGAGAGAAAGGAAGAAAGAATTAGAATCAGGATCTTTTACTGGGGTGGGCAGGGAAATGGGGGTAAGGGGATTGAAGAATTCTAATACTAATAGATTTTCTTCTGTTTCCAGAAGACAAACAAACTTTACTGTCAAGGTCAACTTCGTTGATGATTTATAGCTATTAAAAAGCATTATTTTCTATTTATTTGTTGGCAAAAACACCCTTGATAGCAAATCCTAGATGGCACAAATTATTAAAGCCATCTGTTGTTTGAATATTAAGTTTCAAAGGTCAAAGGGATTTACAGACCTTGAAATGAACTAGAAAAAAAATATTTTAAGTAAATTCTTCAGAGGACAAAACTTCTGTTTTGTAGAGCACAACCTACAGTAAAATTCCTTTTTTAAACAATTTACTAGAGCTCTGTAATAATAATAGTGTAATAAATGTGCTACCTGGGCATTTCTAAAAACATCTGTTTCTAATACCCCCATCTCTGTTATACAAATCTTCAAATTAAAAATAGGTGGGTACAATCTTATTGTGGTGGGTAGCCTAAGATAACACCTTATAAGTAAGAACTAATGACACTATTTTTTCCACAAAGACCATAGTAAAATACATCTTTTCCGAGTTTTTCTTTGTGATTAGAAGAGGTAATTCTAGCGATTCAAGGAATCACTCCCCAAGACCCTCCTGTAATATACAGTCATTTGTAGTTGTTAGGAATATAAAAGTTGAAAAAGCAAAATAAAACTTAAGGTACCACTAATTCTCTTATTTGTCTATCAGTTTTGACTTACGTAAATGAGGTGTAACGCACTTAGCACAATGCCTAGAACATAGTAAGTGGTTTACAAATGGTAGTTCCCTTTCCTTCTCTAAACACCCTACATTATACTAGAAAATCTATAGAAGGAAAATTTAGTGTTATCATTTCTTAGAAACTTCAACATTTGATAGACCTCATCGTGATATGCAGACAACACCTTAAGTTCCTCAAAGCTCTTTTAGGTTTTCAGTTTAATGGAGTATCATGTTCAGTATGGTTATTGACAACAATCTTCATATGTGGTATGTACTCAGAAATGCCACACCCATAGTTCATGAATACCTCAGGAAGAGTTGGAAGATGCCAGACATGGTGAGCACAGTACAATATCACAAGAAAATGAAATTGGCAAGTGATTGCCAAAGTGGAAGGGGCAGCTACATGGCAGAGTGGATAGGGTGCCAAACTTGGAGCCAGGAAGTCTCATTTTCCAAAGTTTAAATCTGGTCTCAAACACTTAGTAGCTGTGTGACCCTGGGCAAGTCATTTAACTATGTTTGTCTCAGTTTCTTCATCTATAAAATGAGCTGGAGAAGGAAATGGCAAACCACTCCAGTACCTTTGCCAAGAGAACCCCAGATGGGGTCCCAAAGAGTTGGACCCGACTTAAAACAACTGTGCAAAAAATACCAGAGTGGAGACATTTTAAAATCAACTGTCAGTGTATAGTTAGAGTAAAAGAATAAAAATAATAAAGTAACAAGAAAGCATAAAGATGAGAAGACACTGGATACAAGCTATTATAATAATTCCAACCTGACCAATTTAAGTAAAATGTCATCTAAGATAAATGAAAAACAGAAGCAAGGACATTAACTTTGACTATCACCATTTCTAAACATATTTTACCAATTAGAAAAATTGTTACTACGAGGAAACTGAAAGAAGCTTTGATGCATCCTGGGGCAGACGTAGATTCTTGATTTCCTGGACAAGAAGAAAGAAAGATACAGCAAGCAGGAGAAACACCAGTGGAGACTATGATCTCATTTTAAAACAATGTGAGGGAAATTGACAATAAGCAATATCATTTTACCAAGCTGAAAAGTAATTAAAGGGAAACACAGTTTTAAAGAGACTCTGATATAAGAGGAGGGGAAATTAAAATGAAACTCTAAGGAAAATGAACAAGTAGATGTGAAATGAAATGTCTGTTGGTATTTCTACACTGAACTCTTTTCATCTACAACAAAAGCAGAACTGTCACATTTGTTTGTACCCAACCACCTCAGCACCCAACATACTGAGTGAAGAAATGACAATGGCGTGTAAGAATATGAGACTGTGTTGAGTTATTGACTCTAAATAAATACACAGAGGAAAACATTCACACTCAGGATGACAATTTTGAAGAAACAAATTCTATGATCTATTTTCAAGATCTTGAAGATGTGTCACAATATTGAGAGTAGAAGGCTCAGTTCTCAAGGTTAACTGAAAGTGAAAATAATCTCAGAAGTTATTACAAAAGAAAATGAAGAAAGACTATCAGTAAACATATATTCCTACTTCCAAACCTATGTAAAATTATGAGAATAATCTATATTTGTATTAAGGACATCCTTCATAAAGACATGAAGGAAATATATATGCTTCTGCAAGTGATATTTTACAATAGGCTTCATATCTGTGATCACACAACTGATGGAGAGAGACAGAGAACACAAGAGACCATAGGGCTTATTGTTTGTTATAGACTAAGAGAAAATCAGGTTTTGGAGCTTGCTTAAAGAAGAAATGTTAGGAAGAGTAATAGTGCACATTTCAAAAGTTAGGACCAGAAAAAGAAGTAAGCCTCCACTTTAATCACTGAATGGGTGTTGCCTCAGACAAACTGAGATCTGGGAAAGACCTTAGCTTAAAACGTCCACAGCGCATCCACAGCCATCTCCAGTCATCCTGTTCTATATCTTCCCACTGGACTCAGATGACTCAGGAGGAGAGAGTGAGACTGGTGACTTTGCACAGTCCTCCTTCACTTAAATCCAATTAGCTTCCAAGTCAAGACATCACCTTCCTGACATTATCAGCCCTCTTCAAGAAGGAAAGATAAACAACAACTTTGCCCAAAAGTGACATCAATTGGTTATAAGAGAAATAGGAAATTGTCAAAACAAGCAAAAACAGCCAGTTATTCTATCTAGAAAGGGTCCTTTTATGAAAACAAAGTGGACACACATTGATTAAGAAACCCACTGAACAGATTGTCTTATATGAATATAATTAAACTGCAAAAATCTGATTATGAAGAATTCAGAGAATCTTTGATGGAAGTGTATGAACTGGTGAAATACTAAGCGGGCAGAACCAAGAGAAGAATTTGAACAATGAAAACAACAACGTAAAGGAAAATAATAAAGAAACACATCAGAATTTTGACCAGGGAAGTGACCAGTATTGATTACAGAGTGAATAGTGAATCAGCAGAGAAATGGTGGACTATACATGTATGTTGTGGTCAGAGGTGGCCCATATGTTTGGCATGTTTTGCTAGACTATATTTCTTTGTTGCAAGCCAAGGACCTACTGATAAATAGGATAGTCATTGGAAGATGCTGAGTATCAATAATTTTTTTTAAGGAAAGTTTGTATATAGTGGCCCTAAGACTTAAAAACTAGTGATTATGGAGGCCCTTTTATGTCAAGCTAATGAATTCTTCTTTTTATTCAGTTGGTTGTGAAGGAGCCAGTGAAGGTTTTTTGAATAAGGGAGTGACATGATTTACATGGTAGATTTGCAGTTTCATGAGTGATCATCTTTTCTATTGTACTGTGTTACAGAAACGTTTGTTTTGTTCCATGGATTGAAAATAAAATAATTATTAAAAAAACCTGCAATGGCAAAATTACTTCAGATAAGTTGAAGAGGAAAAATTTGAGAAAGAGAACACTTAGGAGGCCATTTCAATAGGTTATTGAAAGTAGAAAGAATGCATAGGTATATGATTTTTAAAAAATGGAACTTACTGAATGGTAAATAATGCATCAAAGGAAAAAGGTAACTGAAGTTTGAGCCTGAGTGACTTAAGAGTGGTGCCATTGACAATGATAGGAAAATTAGAAGGAGAGTTGAGTTTGAGGAGAAAGATGGCATTTTCAATTTTGGATATATTAACTTTGAGATAATGGGGAAATTCCCAGATAGAGAATCTAGAACTCAGAAATATGTGACTAGAGCTCACTGCTGAAAACAGATATATTTGAAGCCGTTTGTATAGAGGAATTAATTTAAATCACTGGAGAAAGTATGAAGGAAAAGGGGAATAAAATCGAACCTTGAAAAGAGCCATAGTTGGAGAAAATGAGGAATAGTTATCAAGGAAGAATCCTAATAAAAAGAATCAAGAAAAGTCTTGTTCAGTCATATACAAATCTTTGTGACCCCATTCAATGTGCCACCTAGTTACCCTTTCAAGAAGAGTATGATGATTAACAGGAAAGGATAGTGCCTCAGCATCAAGATATTTATCTAAATGAATTTAGGTAGGAGCACCAAGGACAAGGGAGTGGTCTGCAAGATGATGTACAACAGAAAGAACAAGGGGAACCAAAAATGAGAAACCTTTCTTAGGATGAGTTTTGATCTTATAAAGATGACATTTTAATGGACCAGTGGAAACAGAAGCCAGATTTCAGAGACTGAAAGTAGGTGATGAAAAGTAAAGTTTGCATGTATAGAGAATTCTTTCTAGGACTTTGATTATGAAGGGAAAAAAAAACATGGGACAATATCCTCATAAGGTAGAAGGATCAATGAAATGTTTTTTCTTTTGTTTTTGTTTTATGGAGCTTGGGAATAACTGAGGCAGAAGTGAACGTGCTTAAGCA
Organism: Notamacropus eugenii; assembly: GCF_028372415.1. Classification (NCBI taxonomy): domain Eukaryota; kingdom Metazoa; phylum Chordata; class Mammalia; order Diprotodontia; family Macropodidae; genus Notamacropus; species Notamacropus eugenii. The sequence continues at coordinate 419,756,512 of NC_092874.1, forward strand.
AAAGCTTGATGATGGAGGAGAAGGGGACAAGAATGACCAATGCAGCAAAGTCCCTGAGGAGACAAGGTGAGTAAAGTCCATGCAAGCAAGTTTTCACCTTGGTTTGTCCTGGAAAGGAAAGGGACCATTTCATATTATGAGACCAGAGAGAAGGAAGAAAAAAATAGGCAGAAAATAGTGTTTGGGGCTTTCCTGTTTTTTTTTTTTTCTTTAAGAGGAAGAGTTATGTCAGAGTTCTAATAGGATTGCCTGTCCACAGTAAAGTAGGAGAAGGAGTCACCTGCAGAAAGTGAGAGGAGATATGCGTAGGGAGTCGGAGGATAAATGAATGGAACAGAATCCATACAAAATGAAACAGGGTGTCAACAAAAATGTAGAGCCTTAGAGGTCTTCTGCTTGTTGTAGGTGAGGGGAGTTAAGACTCAAGGAGGCTATGTGACTCACCCAGGTCACATAGGTAGTAGGCGTCATAAATAAAATTTAACTGTAATTTCTCTGACGGCAGAGCTAGAATTCTTCTAGCTGTATCATGCTGTCCCCGAGTTAAAAATGAAGGAGTGAGGTAGTGTGGAGTCAGTTGCAGTTAGGTAACAATTTTGTAGTGAATCCAGTTAACAGGTTAAAATACTTTTTCCATCTGTGCCTGACCATTTGAGAGATGAGATTGGAAGGTGGATGATGAGGGTGAGCCAATGTTGGGGTCTGAGCAAGAAAGAGACTGCAAAAAGTCCATGTGGTCATGCATTCAAAGATGAGGAAGGGTACATAACTGTGTCCCAAGAAGAAAGGGGACAGGAATGGTGGACTGAAAAAAAGGAAAAGGAATAATAGATTACAGTGAAGATGGATGAAGAGCAGGTCCAGGATGAATGAGGGTGTGGAAGATCCCCTCTGTCTTCCTTATTCTCAGTGCCCAGCAATGCTGGGGGAAACTGGGGGGGAGGGGGGAGTAACTGTACTATTGTCCATGGTGGTTGATTGCATTTTTCCAGTTCTTTCTTTGGCCACTTTTACTTGTCCCTCGGTAAATTGTTAACTGCAAGAGAACTTTCACATAAACTTGAACATAAACAACACAGACCTATGTGCTCACGTTGCGGCTTCCTGAAGATTCTACATTTTTGCTTGATTTGAAAACACAAAATCAGATTTTAACTTGCTATTACAATTTCTGATTGATCCATTAAAATGCAATCAATTTCAGTTCACCACTTCAAGTACTATCACCTTCTAGTCATAAGTATTGATTAATCACTGGCATACTTATAGCATCCCCAAAAAGACAAAGAATGGAGTTTCAACCTGGCACTCAGGAATAGATCAAGGAGCTAGCAAGAAACTTTGAAGATCAGGTAACAGTAATAATCTGATCAGCCTGGGGAAAAACTACTAAAAATCAGTGCTATGTGTTAAGCTAAATCAAATAATATTATGTAGCTATAATAAAACTATCCAGGTATAGCTGATGAGAGTCAGGATGGTATAGTCAATAGATAGACAGATTTAAATTCAAGAAGACCTGAGTTCATGTCCTGATTTCATGTCATAGCTGTGAAACCTTGGGCAATTCACTTAATCTCTTAGTGTCCTGGGCAACTCTCTAAGATAAGAAGTCACAAAGAAGTTGCCAATCTGCATTAGGAGAAACAATGAATTAAACACACACATATACACATATGCACATTTACACACACATACACATAAGATTGATATGCAAAAAGTTGTTCACTATGGATTGGAATGAAAGGACATTACATAGAAGGAATATTGGGGACAAGTTACGGGGGAAACTATATTTCCAAGTGTCCAAACTAAGAAGAAAAAATCCCTGATTCCTTGGGTGACCAACAGAAGAATCATCTGCTTTGGAGATTCTCTGGATTGAACTTTGGCTATAGCTGATATTTGTCAGGTCGTTTAAGCCCTTTGTTTCTCAGATTTGTGCTTTTCCTGCTGTAGCTGTTGAGAAGGGCAGCTTCAATTCCCATTACCAAGCACTCAGTAAGTTCCAGCAATATGTATTTGTCACCTAAATTTGCCTTCATAGCTCCTTAACATTTGCTGGCTTTCTCCTTTGTTTGCAATTGGCTTCACTTCAGAGGAGAGGCAACTTGATCTAATGGGAACAGGGTTGAACTTTGAGTCAGTATAGACTTCATTTTTAAATACCACTCTTATCATTTCCTAGTTGCGTGACTGTAGAGAGGTCATTTATCTTGTCTGTACTTCTGTTTCCTCATCTGTAAAATGGAGCAGAAAATACCTGCCTCGCAGGGATGCTGTGAGAATCAAATGCAATCTAGAATAAATACTTTACAAACCTTAAAAATGCCTATGTCGATGTTAGCTAATGCTCAGTCTTCCGTCATAACGGGAGTGTTCTAGGACAACCTGCATCCTACTCTGTATAGCAGTTTCACAAAGATGGTAACATCACTATGGGTAGACTGATGACTGAATAAGTGATGTCTATAGATTTTATGGGCAGTTAGCTGGCATAGGGCATAGAGTACAGGATGTGGAGCCAGGAAGACTCCTCTTCCTGAGTTCAAATCTGGCCTCAGACACATACTAGCTATGTGGCCCTGGGCAAGTCCGTTAGCCCTGTTTGCCTCAGTTTCCTCATGAAGACGAAAATGGCAAACCACTCCAATAACTTTGCCAAGAAAACCCCAAATGGGTCATTAAGAGTTGGATAATGACAATGAACAACGACAAACCCTTTTTCTCCTATATTATACTCACTCTCATCTCCTGGAATGATCTACAATTCTAATATAGTCTTCAATTTGTTATTATTAGCTAATTACTTGGGTTTGCTGCCCTGAGCTTAAAACTCCACAGAGACAAAGACAAAATTTAACTAACAGCACAAGGAGTCATAGTCAAGGACAGGATTACTCAAGATACTCTTACGATGCTAATAAGAGTTAAAGACATCTTTGTAAGCTCAGGTGAGGTGAGCAATAGTAGGGGGAGAATGGGGTTACTAGCATTTCAGAACTGGGGGAATCAAAGTATGAATTCAATCAATGACAGTAAGGAATCAAGAGAGAATACCATTCTGAGAGAGAAAATATCAGAACCAGTAGTCCAAATCAAAGTCACAGAGAAGCTGGAGAAAAGTATATAAAGCTAGGTCACTACAGAGACAAGATGCCCAGAGATGTGCATACATAGATTCTTTTAGATAGGGTCCCAATAGCAGAAATTAACATGCAACCTGGTGTCTTACAGAGACAACAATCTAAGAAGCCTCAGTTATGGAAAGACTGTTTTCCTTTAGTGCACTTTGTTGTGTTCTGTGTTGTCCTATACTGTTTTGTGCTGCTGTTATCTTTTCCCAAGCAATGCCTTCTTGTGCCTGATCTGTGATAGAGCCTTCTGAGCTTGTATTGGTCTGATCAGCCACAGCCAAACACACTGTACATTGACCCCCACATAATGATGTCATTTTGGTCCCCTTTGACTATGAAAGACAACAACCAACCTGTCTCTTGGTTTAAAAAAAAAGAGTTGAGAAAGTATATTCTAAGACTAGCTTCTAGGCTTTTTTTCTCATACTGCATCCTAGAAATATGTAGAATAAATTGAATAAGACTGGGCCTCTTATGCAACAATGATGCACTGAATTTGTGATGAGCTACTGGTCTAACAGGGTGACATTTTCTTTGACATGACCTACCTTATCATTATAGAATAGCCTTAGGATGTTGGAGAAATTCTAGGCACAATCAAACTTGCTCAGTAACTGTCAGGCCTCAGGTTTGCCAATCAGACTGAATTTCCTTTATAAGGTCAATGAACACAGTGTAAACTTATTTTCATTTCTCTAAAAAAGTGATTACTTACCAGAACTGGAACAAACGGTACAACTGGAAATAGGCATCTACTTAGCAGAAGTGTTAATTTCAGACAATTATTGCTAGAATATGTCTAATTCTTCTAAATTCTTCTAAAAGCATCTCTTGTATACTTACTTGTGGTAAGGAGGCAACCTTGGATTCTTTATGGTTATGCCAGTGAAGTTCAAGCTCTGGAATATTGTGTCAGCCTGACAAGGCTTTCAGCATGGACTCAGCAACAAATTGTCCTTTGATGTCTAGCCTAGCCAAGGTCAAAGAGGCCTATCCCCCAAAACTTGACCACCTGTCAACGAGGTTTTATGGCCACAATAATTCAAGAAACTATTTTCTAAAATGGAAGAGATATTATCATCATGGAAGAGTACCACTGGCATCTGCATCATGGAAGAAAGTACCAGTATATACCTATACCTATACCACTGGAAGTAGAAACATTTTATGTTGCAGTAAATATAAACCCTGTTTCTGAACCTCCCCATTAACACAGAATATCTAGGCACACTTTGGAGGAGTCTTGTCCCCATCCAGGTTGAAATGTGAATTTCATCATCAAGCATTATCACCATCTTCCTTAAAAGCACTTACACTCACAAAGCTTCAAAATGTGCAATAGTTTTATTTAAACAGTCAAATTTAATCAAGATCTATAGAGTGTTAAGATTTCCTTCTATTTTCTAATGGACTACTATCCATCAGGGATGTGTACAATCTCTGTGACTTACTACTTTGTGTGTGGTCTTATTAGAGATGAAGGCAAGGGTTCATTCCTCTGTATTGGTTCTGTGTACAACCTTAGAGTTAAAGAGTCTTAAGATATAAACCTAAGGTTTCAAACATGGGAAACAGGATGACTGGTAGTGTTACCAAATGTCTCTGACAATAATCTACTATCCAAGAGAAATTCCAAGGGAATTAGCACAAATATGACCAAGAATTACTCCCAAATGGATAATTAACTGATCAAAAATATGAACAAACCATTACCAAAAGAGGATTATAAACCATTCATAATAATCTGGAAGATTGTTCCAAATCGTTAGTAAGAGAAGTACAAATCAAAACAGTCAAACATCAAAACACACCCAGAACATTCACAAAAATAAAAGAGAGGAAGGAAGAGACAGAGAAAGGGAGAGAATCAGAAAAAGAACTCATGATGGAGTTATGAACTGGTCCAAATATCTAAATACTTTGTAAGGAATTTGGAATTGCTTCAAAAGTGACTAAAATTCTAGGGGCAGTTAAGTGGCAGAATGGATACAGCATTGGTCCTGGAGTCAGGAGGACCTGAGTTCAAATTCTGTCTCAGACACTTACTAGCTGCATGACTCTTGGCAAGTCACTTAATCCCAATTGCCTCAAAAAAAAGTGACTAAAATTTCCATACCCCTCTACCCAGAGATATCACTGCCAGGGATGTACTTTAAGGAGGTAAAAGACAGAAAAAATAAAGGTCTCACATATACCTGAATATTCATAGAAACACGTTTATTACAAAACTATACAAAGAAAAAACAAAAATAAATAAAACTATACAATTATAATGAGAGCTTCATAAAATTCATTTCCCTGCCTTCCCTACAGCAGTGGGGGACTGTAGCATAGAATACTGTATACACTGTTAGACATCCAGTATGTTAGGTGTTTTGTTGTGCTGGTTTTATGTTTTCCTTTCTTTTTTAATCTTTGTTACAAAAGATGGCTCATGGAGTAGGGGAAAGGAATAGGGCACATTCAGAAAGGAAGGTGATATTAAACATACTTTTTAAAAAGACAATTTTTAAAATAAAAAAACAAGAGGCACATTTTTTAAAACATTTTCATTCTTTCAAATAGAACATTGAGATCATTAAAAGTACTACACAGTGTCTCAAAGTTATTTCAACACACCCTCCTCTTTCTACTCAATTCTGAACCACTTTCATTATCCACGTATAAGATTTCTCCAAAATAATAAGCACTAACAGACAAGCTTTATCAGATGTCTTTCGCTGTATATTAAAGCCTGTATAGGAGGTATCCTATTTCTACTCCATTTCTCCTACGTGATAGTAGACCAAACTCTTTTGAGTAATTACGATCTCACTCAGGAGGCTCTGCATTGTTCTGGGACTTGATGAGATCAGCATGACTTTATTTGTAAATAAAGGTCTGGAGGACTTCAAAATACATAGAAAATTCCTCTTGCATTGGATTTCTGTGGTGACTTTCTCCACGGCAGTGGCATTTTTAGCTTCATGTCTTGCTTTTTTTCTAATTAACATCATGCTTGATATTAACAATCAGATACTTGACTAGAAAATTTAGCACTCTTGTTAAATACTTTGAGGACTTTTGCATGATTTTAAAACAAGTATAGGTAACTTCACACTGAAATGGACCCTTCAGTGTAATATTTCCCTCTACCAAATCCTTTTCTTTTTTAATCATGAAAGAATAGGCATAGTGAAATGTTATATTCTCTGTACTTTTCAGGAGACTATGCAACTGTAAACTATGATTTGCTAAAAGACAGCCTTCCTGCCCATCCCTTTATCACACTTTCATCAAGGATGCCCTTGATACCTATATAAATATTATTCTCATAAAGGTTTTATAGAGATGGGAATGTGGGCACATGGGTTAGTAGTTTTAGATATGCTCTTGACTTCAGTAATAACATCTGTGTGTGTGTGTGTTTTTAACCAAGAGTTTTAGTATCTTCTCTTTTAGACATCTTAGTAATAAATACTTCTGCACCCTCACCACTGTGAGGGTGTCTCCTTAGGGAGACAAAGGACTTGTTACAATTGAAAAAAGTGTCTGCTACATGGACCTCACCTGTATATATTCTGTGTAACCTGGATGCCCTGCCATTCTTTGTTTTCTACAGTGTTGGTTCTGACATACATGTCAGAGGCTACTAATAGGATCTATTTGTGATATGGTTACTCTTTCTGATGGAGGATATTTATTACTGAAATCTTGAAAGTTTTTCCACTTTTCACCCATGTATTGTCATTTCTCCTTCATCAGATGGTCTGGCTTAATTAAATCTATTGCCAAGAATTCTTCAAATTTGCTTTTTTCTGTTGAAGGTTTCTCAATATTTTAGATAATACTGCTCAAAATCTATCACCTTCCTCTGTGGAATTTTGTCAGCAAGTTTACATTTTAAATCAGGTCTCTCCTTAACTTCCCTATCTTTCTGTTTGGCTCTTAAGATCATGTTTGTTGGCTGAGGTGGTCCCTAGGCTATGATGTAATTGATACCTTAAATTTCCTTAAGAAACGGTGATAGTTGTGACAACATGTGTTCTCTTCTCTGAATTTTGGGGCAGTAAATGCTTTATGTGAATAAGTCATGTTGGAGGTTTCTTCAGTTGTACACCATGTCAACTGATGATTATTCTTTCTAAATTAGTGCAGGTTTTATATTTTCTCAAACAAACCAATTGTCTGGGTAGAAAGTTGATTCAGAAATGACTTTTACATTAGTAACTAGTTGCTTCCTGTGTGTCAGAATATGATGAATTTCAATTGTAAATGTTAATTAATTAGTACTTTCTGTATCCAGTACTTTCTGTATCAATTTTTTCCTTGAAGAAAATATGTGCAATACACAGGCAAGAAAGCTCTATTCAATTTACAGCCTTTAACTTCCCTTGCTCCTTACTCTTAAACAATGGCTCCCACTATTTTTTTACTTTCCTCATCTTTATATGGAAGTCACTGAAATATTCTACTGTATGATGATGATATAATTTAAATCACTCTCAAATTTTTCATAGAATTTCTCCACCTTTGCATACTCTACAGTAGATTTTGCAATATAAACAGCATTTTTCTTCATAATTATCTTTTTTGTAAGTATACTGCATGAGCACTAGAATATGACATGACCAAATGCATTACGAAATGGTTTTTCTAGTTGCCTTTGGACACAAAATAAAAATCAATTTTAACTAATCCTTTGTCTCCCCAAGGAAAATCTGTGAACCACCTTTCCATTTAGTTGCAACGTGCTTTTATCTTCTTGTTTCATTTATAATGAGAATTCTAAGACTGATATGATTCAGTTCTTTTAATAACAAATCCACCTGTTGGTCATTGAACAAGTATATTGCACATCTGCAGTGCAAATATCGAAGTTAATATTTGTAAATGGTTAAAAAACTGACTTCACATGTTCTATCCCGTTTTCTACCACTCTCTTGTTAGTACTGTAGAAGTAGAAGGATACTACATAGGACTGAAGGCCATCTTCTATTTTTTTTCTTTATTTCATAGATTTCCATTATCAAAGATCTCATCACTATGTGATAATTATGTAGTATGTAGCAATCTGGTCCTTAGAAATCAAACAAAATATTTTCATCACCTGATTCAATCCTTTTATTTTCAAAATTATTTGTTTGTTTGTTTTTTTAGGGCTAAGGATCCCCATCATGGTCAGGCTAGAAGTGTAACTATCACTTACAGGCCTTCTCCCTATTCTGAAGCTTTGACCCCTCCATTCCTGATGTAAGTCATTTTCCCCCTCCCCATATACCCTGGTTCCCCCACTCCCAAGAGCTCACTATATTAGTGCCAATCTTAGTGCTGGCACCCATTTGGCTTTATCCTAACTTCAATTCAGAATTCCTAATCTCAAGCAATCTGCCAGCCTCAGCCTCCACTGTAGGCAGGATTATAGAAGTGTGCCAACACTCCTGACCCAAAAGCAGTTTCCAGAATTTTAGGAAGTACAGTGGAGAGCTTTAAAAAAAAATACTAAAAAAGCACTTATCACTTTAGTTCAAATATGCTTGCATTACATGTTTCAATAAATAGTAAAAAAAAAAAAAAAAAAAGCTAGTACACATTATGGACTAATCGTGATCTCCTTGACTGACTTACTTGGAACAGTTTCATATAATGAGAATTGTCACTAAGTTTACATTCCAAAACACTTTAACCTTGCCATATACCAAGGGTAGTGATATTCTCCTTCATCTAAACCCATTAACTTTGAAAAGTTCAAGTCTATAAGAGCACACTGCTGAACTGAGAGAGCACCAACAGTTAGGAAATTGACACCATATAGTGGAGTAATGTATAGCGTTGGTCTGTCCTTGAGCCAGCACGCTTTCTTCACAGGGATAGAAACTCCTATTGTATCATCACACCTGCTCTCTTAGTAGAGAATCATATGACCATCCACCAAAAGATTTAAATATACTACATATCTTGCTCTTGCCTTAGAGGTAAACAAAGCATTTAATATAGTGCTTGGCACATAGTAGGTACTTAATAAATGCTTGTTTACTTGACCTTCACACATCCAATAATCAGACTAGGGCAAAATCCTCAGTAACTCTCTCACTCACACTCTCAGTCTTTGTCTCTCTGTCTGTCTCTGTCTCTCTGTCTATCTCTCTGTATATGTGTGTGTATGCATATTTGTTCATTTATTAAGAAAAGTATATCAAGTATATTAGGGGATCAAAATCTTTTGTAATATTTAGCAATCAGCCAGTTTGTAATATCCATTGGGCATTCTTACTGTCTTTGAACCTATTTTATCTTGCTTGCAAGGTCTTTGACCTCATCCTAAGTTTCTAGCTTATTTATGGTTAGAAAGACCTTATAATTTCTGTTTAATTTTTTACTGCTAATCTAGAAAGCACCCTCCAAAAAAATCATTTTAGGGACTTCCTGACACCAAACAAAAATTGTCTTTTTCATCCTCCCAAGATTCTTTGAGTCTCTCAAGCAAATGAAAAAAGTGCAGGTTGTAGGAAGGACAGCAGCAACTAAAAAGCCAAGTGGAATCATTGCCTTCCCCCTTAATCCTTTTGTTTCAAATTTCTGATATACACATGTATCACATATGTTTACAGCAATAAGCAAGCTTTAAACTCCCCCTCCTGCAGTCAGATAATATCTAATTTAATATTCTGTATTCCCTCATGTCTATCAAAGTGCACTGCATATAGTAAGCACTTAATCAATGTTTGTTTGAAGTTGAAATAAAAACAAGAAACAGTAAAACTAGAATTCAAAGCAAGGTAGCAATAAAACCAGGCAGGCAGTGAAGTATCCCAGAATCTCCCCAATCTCTCACTCTTCTATCCAATCAATTGCCAAGTCTTGCCGATTTGCTCTTTTGAAAACCTCTTGCATCTACCTCCTTCTCTCCACTCCCACAGCTACCACCCAGTTCAGGCCCTCATCACCTCTCACCTCAACTATTGCGGTTGCCTCCTAATTGATCTCTCCAAAGTAAGCCTTTTCCCCCTCCAAACCAAATCTATTCAGCAGCCAAATTGATCTGTATAAGACACAGGCATGACCCCATTATTTTCCAGTATAAGAAGTTTCAGAGACTACCTTTTGCTCCAGGATAAAGTATCTATAGAGAGACTAAGATTTTACACTAGCTATAAAATAGCAAAACTAATCAGGCTTTGCTGCTGACAGATATGCATAATAAAGACATGAATATGAGATCCAGAAGTGAACACCCAACTTCATTTGCAACTAAAACCAGAGAAGATTTGAGGTAACTATTAAAACCTGTTAGATAGCTATCTGTCACAGAATATTTCAGTCTCTGACTCAGACCTAAGGGATTAAATAGGAAAGACCTAATCTTACCCTGGCAGCATTCTATTTGCCTTTTGTTAGCAGAGCGTGGTGGCTATGACTAAAATAACTGTCAACTTTCCCTTCATGGGGGCAGGTAGGGGACAGTGTTGGCCCTAACGTCAGGAAGACAATAGTTCCAATCTGGCCTCAGATACTTATTAGCTGTGTGACCCTGGGCAAGTCACTTAATTCTGTTTGCCTCATCTGTAAAATGCCTTGGAGAAGGAAATGGCAACCCACTCCAGTATCTTTGCCAAGAAAACTGCAAGTGGGATCAAGAGAGTTAGATATGACTGAAATGACTAAACATCAAAAGCTACTGCCCTTTATAAGAACTTCTAGCCACAACAACTCAACAGACTCAAGTTGTAATAACTTCGTTAGCAGTAAAGAGATGATCCCAGCTCAGCAACATGCACAGTAGATGCCAGTTGAAATTTACATGGCAAGTTCGTCAACACTCTAGCAGAGACTAATGGTAAGCCCAACAAATCAACACGCCCTGAGCAGTCACCATGACCAGTCCAAAGAAAGGAGCCACCAGAAAGCATCATGATGGTCTCCGATAGCCCTTATGTAGGTGTTCCCTCCATTATGAGCCTTGCACATATGATTCCTACGTTCGTCCTCTTTATTGCTATCTATATTTGTAGAACAATGAGCTAAAGGGGGATTGATCTGCTATAAATCTGAAGTTATTTTATTCAATGCCTTTCCTTCAACTAATCATGCCCTCTGACGAAAGGAAAAGCAAACACATCAGCAAAGGTTTGTGAGCTATCACTATGTGGAAATAGACTTACCGAATACTTTAAACCTGAGGCAGCTATTCTGGAGCACCACATACTACATATAGACCCCTGTTTTCAACATTGGAAGCTTTTCACAATGTGACTCCAGCCATTCTTTTCAATCTGATTACTGCTGTAATTGTGCAATTGTGATTACTGTTGTAATTGTAGATATTATTCTTATACTTTCTCCTTGCTTAGAGAAACTGGGTTTTGTGTGTTTCCTCAGAGACAGCATTTCCTCTCCTGCCTCCATTTCTTTTATTCCTATCTCCCTTGGCTGTAATACTTTCCCTGCTTACTTCCATTTCTTAGGACCCTAGCTCTCTTCTAGATTGAGCTCATCGCTTTGAATTTATTTTGCATACATCCTGTTTGCCTGTTTGAACATAGTTTATATACCTAGTAAAATCAGAGATCCTTAAGCCCATTTTTGTCTCATTTTTCTATGTGTATCCCCAGAGGCTGGCGCAGTACCTGACTCATAGCAGATGTTTAATAACTGCTTGTTGGTTAATTGCAAAGTTCCTAAAAAGCAAAAAAAGACCAGGCAGAAATTCAGGAACAAAAAAACCTTTAGGAATTAAAAAAGAACACAAAGTATAGTCAGGAATCTAGAAAAATGGTTCAACACAATGAGGAAATAGGACTATATATAAGAAGACCAAGACCAAAAGTCAAGAATTCAGAGAAAGAATTTATGCAGCAGATTAGACCCCATTAGCAAGGAAATATCATCACAGGGGCAAACTGCCACAGCTTGTGGATGCCTGTCAACTCAAGGGCATAACTGCCTGAAGGTCAGAATGGATAAGTACCTGGGAGGAGGAAGGAATCCATAAGCAGTAAAGAGGACAAGTCATCAACAACTCACTTGATCAATTACTCTCTTACTTGATATTCAAATGTTTTATAATCATCTCTTCATTTAAAGAGAAAGCTTATCGTGGTGCAGTGGAGGGAGCGGGGAAGCTGAGTGGGATGGAAGCCAGGTTTTAAAGATTAGCTGCAGGCTAGTTTTGTGGTTTGTAAAAACTACTCTATTTAATGAGTTTGGATCTCTGGGACAGAAATCCATTGCAGCTGCAGTCCAAAGAGTGTTTAGAGTTATTTGCATAATTATAGAAGCAGACTTGTAGGTGGTTTACAACATGGAGAACAATTCTACTTCTCATGTTTATTTCTATCAGTCTTCATAACATATACCCTTCATAAGAAAACAAAAAAAATTGCCTCATTGTACCCAAAAGACGCTCTGAAGGGGAAATTTGTCAACTGCTCTTGCTCCTTGGGTTGCAAAGCTGAGCATGATATGGTTGCATGGCATCCACTCTGCAGAAGTATGCTGACTGCTCACAAATTATATACACTAATTCTTTTATTGTAGGCAACAATTACACATCTGCGCTTTAACCAAAAGACTGAAACATATAACATTTTCTTACATTTCCCTTTTCAATAAAAATGATTTTAATTGTCTTCATATGTACAAATGGTTGTCTTCATATGCATACTATTATTTAGAGTCAGTCAAGCAATTTATGAAGTGCCTACTATGTGTCAGGTACTGTGTTACGCACTTGGGAGACAAGAAAAGGCAAATCAGTGCCTCCTCTCAAGGGGTTCACAGTCTGATGGGGGTGAAAACAGAAACAGCTATGTACAAATGGGACATAAACAGGATGAATTTGAGAGGATAAGATAGAAGATAAGAGAAAAGGGTAGGGGAACTGGAAGAGGCTTCTTGCGAAAGGTGGGACTTTGCCTGACACTTGAAGGAAACCAGGAAGTTTTCAAGGAATCATGGAATAGTAAAACAGTGTTGGGAACACATTTGACACTAAAAAAGGTATCAAGGAAAATTTATTGCAGCAGAGTTCAGAGGAATTGAACACTTTGGCCAAACAGACCCCACCCCTCTTTTCAGGAGGAGGGAGTGTCTAATACAGTGAAGAGATTGGCTTTATACTCTTAATTCAGAACAAATCTTTCTATCAGAGGATGGATTGGTCCATTCCTCTTTAGGACACAACATTTTTTACATGCCCATTACATACTTCCTTAATATGTTTTCCCCCTTTCTTTAACATATGAATTGTGCCTAATTTTGTGCTATTTTTCCTCCCTGGGGCAGAGAAGTTAATATATAAGGAACTCATTAAGCAAGCACAAAGAAAAGCTGTCTCCCTATTATTCCCAGTCATATTTCCCTATTGGTTCAGTTTGGTTCCAGACTTGGACCCCTTTATCAAAAACTTTGTGGTTTTCTGAAGGCCTCTTGATAGATTGGGTCCACCTTGCAGTTCCCCTTTATCTAACTTGGTTTTTTTTCCAGTGACTTCTTCAACTTAGCATCACTGTGGAAACTTAACTCTTTACTGTCTCTCACAGCAGGAAAGGACCAAGAGGACAAGTAAACCAGACCAGTCATTGGCTAGAAGAGGGCACTGGGGACAGAGAGGGGAAATGACTTACCAAGGTCATTCTGCTATGAAGCAGCAGAGACAGGACCAGAATGTATGCCTCCTACCTCAGTTTGTTTTTGTTGCCATTATAACACATTCCCTTGTCATCTCCCATGATCATTCATAAGGGAGACATCTCCCCAGCAAAGAAACCAGGTTAAAAAAACAGACTTCAGATCTGACACATGTTCAGAGAGAGCCACTCTTAGTAGGAAGTGCTCCATTTTCCACAGGAGCTCTGCTTGATCCGGGCCCCAGGTACATCATGCCCCACCTAGAGTAAGCTAATCACTTGGAATCTCATCATGGAGCTGTTGTTCTCAATTTTGAATACTCAACATCTGTCTAACCTCCTCAGCTTCTTCTTCACTCTGATTGACAGACTGGATCATTAAACTCCTCCCAAGGCTTTCCTACGTAAAAGGCTGGGATCTGACCTTCCTAAACAACTCCATTTTCCATCAGTAATTCTGCTTGCTTTGGACCCCAAAGAACATCATTCCCATTGGACTGGGTATCCCTTCTTTGTACATGTAAAGACAACCCTACTGAGATCATCGTGTTATTCTTTAGGAGCAGCTAGGTGGTGCAGTGGATAGAGTGTGGCCCTAGAGTCAAAAAGACTTATCTTCCCAAATCTGGCCTCAGGCATTTACTAGCTGGACAAGACATTTAACCCTGTTTGCCTCAGTTTCTTCATCTGCAAAATGAGATGGAAAAGGGAATGGCAAACCACCCTACCATCTTTGCCAAGAAAATCCTAAATGGGGTCACAAAGATCAGACTGATATATATATATATCTCACTGTTAACTTTTCAATACACAATCCATTCATGAATGTATGTATGGCTCACAACAACCTTGTGAAATAGGTAAGAAACTGCAGGAATCATCACTTCTAATCTCACCACCATGCTGCTGACTCAATCCTTGACTCCACCTCCCTCAGCCTCTTCTCCCCTCTGATTGGAGGGCTAGAGGATAGAACCAGGGTCATTCTCTAGAGGTTAGAAACTGGACTCATCTGATTCCGCTGTGAGTCTGATACTCTACCTGGTTTCAACATCATGGATTAAGATGCCCCTGGGCCAGGTAACCCCTGAAATTCACCTCCACCCTTCACCTCCTTTTGTATGTCGTCTCCCCATCACCACCATTAGATTACCTTGAGGACAGGTACTTCATTATTTTTTTAAATTTTTTAAATTAATTTTTATTAATTGTATCCTTAGGAGAGTGTCTGGCACATAATAGGCAAATTTTAATGGATGTGTTGGTTAGATTATACCCATTTGACAGATAAGAAAAGATTCAGAAAAGTTAAGGGAATAATCTGTGTTGGAGTGAGGATTTGAACCTAGACCCTCTTGACTAAAAGCCTGGCATTATTTCTGGCTGAAGAGGACCTTAAAAGTCACTGAGCCCTTCTCATTTTACAGCTGAAGGAACTGAAATCCAGTGAGATTTAGTTCACCCAAGGTCACATGGTTGGAAAAGCTAGGATTTGAACCCAAATCTTATGTCTCCCATCCATAATGTTTTCTACTGTCCCACACTGTCATCCTCCCCATCTCCCTCCCCTCCAGCACAAGGAGGTGCCAAGTTATTCAAAGTACAGGAACTCCCTAAATGGAAAGTTTTTACTTCTTACATTCATAGTTGCTGCACTTTTTATATTCCTAAAACCATCAAAAGAGTAATTGTAGAATGGAAAGCTGGATTTAGAGGAGTCAAGCTAACCTGACTCCTTCCTCCAGTTTAAAGCCTTTTATCTTATTGTGACCTCAATGAAAATAGAGAACACTGTGTTTCTAACCTCACCACTCCCTACCACTCCTTCCCTAATCCCTCCATTAGCTGGCCCTTTCCAGTGGGAACTATGAGTCCAGTCACTTTCAAAGGCTTTTTCACTGCATCCCATGGCTCTGTGGTTCTGGGGCACTGATTGTAAAGCAGGTGGAAGAGCAGATTCTGCAATATATTTTAACAAATTTTTGCTCTCTGTTCTAATTATAAGCCACAGGAGCACAAATCATCAGATCATCTTGAACAGTTATTGTCAGCAATTTGCTTTTCTTATCAAAGCACTGTGAATGGAGTTCCTTTCTGCTCTAAAAATCTGTGTGATTCACAGTCTTGAATCCCAGCTCTTGAAGAAGATGAACCGCATTGCTGAAAAAGAGACACAAATAACATACAGGCTCTCATTGGTTACTATTAGTCATGTTGTCATTTGAGTCATTGACTATCACTGTTGTCTCCTACATCTACAACTCTTGCCATCATCCTGTTGGGAAGGGAACGAAAACTTCTATAGGCTATTAATTTTGAAAGGATTACCAACACCTCATCTTGATCAAAAGAATCACTTGCTTCTGTTAAATCCAGAAGTGGAACAAGAAAATTACAGTGTTTTTCTTGACATTTTTTTCCTGAATTAACTTGAGAGATTAACATATCTTGTCATTTCACAAAGACCACAAGATCTAATTCCTATATTGTTGAAATTTACAATTAATTAACTCACTGAGAATGCTAATACCTCCTCTAGATTGGAAGTTCTTCCAGACTAGTTTTTTCATACTTTCTGTTTGTATCCCCAGATCCTAGCATAGTGTGTGACACATAGTAGATGCTTCAAATGTATTTGTTATATTTCCCCTACAGCTAATAAGAGTAATTTGCCCCAAAGTTTAACACAGCATGGCTTCTACAAGTAATAGATATCTGAAATCTAGTGGAACACTAATCTTGTTCAATGAGTCGAAAAATGTTGTGTTACTTGTTGGACATTCCATTGAAATCTTCCTCTGATTCTTTATCAAGACATGTAGGCAATCTTGGGGACTTGCTAGTGGAAAACAAGGTCTAGCAGATGCTACCAAGTAAGAAGAGCTTGAAAAATGGGTCCAGTGATGGAACAGGTGCCTGCTATTAAGAAATTAGCTAAGCTAAATTCAGGCAAAGTCATCACCAGAATGTTGTTTCTAAGTTATTTCAGTCACAGAGTCTTTAAAAATGGATTTGAGGGAATGGGATTTGTACTGATGGAGCAAGTACCCAACACAGAATCCATCATGTGTCTTTTGAAGTTTTGAACTCAATAATTTGTTGTGTGAGTGTCTTCTTGCCATTTTTTGAAAATTTTCCTAGGAGTACCATTGCATCAGATATTTTACTACATGATAATTAGAGATAGCAGAAAACTTTCATATTATATGCAATATGATTAAGAAGTAATAGGGTTCATTTTATGTAAAGGGATAACATACCAGACCTTATACAAATATGGACTATCCTTCAAAATTTTCATTTGATTAATTACATATTTTTTTCCAATAATGCTGCCATGACTCAGAATGCATGTGGAACTTCTCCTTAGGAAGCTTTTAGATATAGGAGAACTTAACCTGAAGTTCATGAGCAGAAAGGGGTCTTTGTTCCAGCATCTAGCCTAGTCTGACAATAAATTGGTCAGAGAATAATTAGGTAAGGAATACCTGACCAAAGGGGAAAATGCTTTTCTATCACACTGAAATAACAGAGATTTCCAGCTGGTTGATAGGGTCTGAGTCTAACAGCAGTCTACCATTGTTCATACCCAAACCCAAGTCAGAAACTTACAGAATTCAGACCAGGAAATCAGCAATCCAACATTGCCCTGGATCAGACTATTATGGTTTAGACTCTGCCCACCCAGGGATGCCAAAAACCATTGAAGTATCATGAAGTGTTACAATAGAATTGTCTCAAAGAATTTGGTTAGACTACCTCTAATCCAAGTATAGACATTTATTGAGATTGGTGTCTATCATGAAGTAGGCTAAGTTCCAAGAGGAACCAGCATCTTCAGAGAAAACAAGATGGATTTTTATAGGGTAAGATGCAATTACATAACAGAAATTATAAATATTTAAAAGGCCAGAGAGGTTTGTTAAGGGATTAGATAATAGGGGAGAGTCCCCTTCTATGGTTCAGTGATTAAACATTCTGATCATGTTGCCCTCCAATTTGCTAGCTATTGTGGTCCTGTCTGGTCAAGATGGATAGTTAGGAATTGTGGTTCTATCTTGGATTAAATAGATGATGCGATTGTGGTTCAGTACAAGAACACACCTGTTCAACTATGTGAATTGGATCTGAGGGCAGTGGCCAGTAGAGGCAGTGGCTGTGTTGAGTATGGGGGCCTGCAGCGTGGTTAAAGTCAGATTGTGTGGTTAAGTCAGGGTATGCCTGCTCTTCAGTGGGACCCATAAGGAAGTTAGAATACTGGGACTGGGGGCAGCTTTCTTAGAATTCCATCAAGACCACCTTGGAAGCACTGAAAGTTTACAGGTCCCTAGTCTGAGTTGTCCCTGAGACCCTGGAATAACACAACATTTAAAATACCTACAAAAGCAGCAACAAAGGCTTTCTTCCAGTACATAGAACCCAGCCCTAACATAAAGTCCAAAGTCAGGAAGTAGACTTGAAGAATGAATGAAAAAAAGAAAAGAATCCTACCATGTAAAAACTACCATGACCACAGTAATGCTCAAGACAAAAAACTCAGAAGAAGAAAGGGATAGCAAAATATTTCTAAGCAAAGCCTCAAAGAAAAGCACTTTTGGGACACAGATGCAACTAGACTTCCTAGAAGAGCTGAAATAAGAGGTTTTTTGTTTTTTTTTTTTAATTTATAAAAGAAATGAGAGCACTAGAAGATTTTTTTTTTTTAAATAAAAGCTATGGAAAAACAATTTTTAAAAGGAATTAATAGCTTGGCACAAGAGGTGCCAGACAGCAAATTCCCTGAATATTAGAATGGTCTAAATAAATATCATTGGTTTCCTTTGCAGTCCTATGTATATTACGTTATAAATTCTAAAATATTAATCTGCCCTTCTTTATAGGCAACAGACAAAGAAGACATATTGCAAACAATAGCCTCACAACTTGACATTACCTCATCCGTATATCTCATTGTGCAGTTGCAGTGGATATGTATAACGTAAGCATCAGTGCTTATATTATTTATCCTTATATAATAATGCACAAGTGTGGTAGAGATGTTTTGAACCATGATAGTGAGAACTCATATCTAACACATGGGAACAAGAGGTTGTTATGGCTATGGATCCTGGCAACTAAACTACGCAGAAGAGTAATAAAAATCCACCTTACACACACCAAAATTCACCTTACTTACAGGCATTCAAGATGTTTTTTTTTTTAACCTGCAGTAGCCTTATTGTAAGTGTACAGATTCTCAAAGTCTATTGTGAAGCAACACTCATCTGTAAGTCTTATTTCAGATTGCTACTGAAAGCCAAATTCAGTACCTTTGATTTTGCTCCTGATAAACGTACATAATAATAACAGGAATGTGGTACAATTGAACTAAACCCTTGCGTCCTTTATTTAGTTTCTATTCTGCCTCAGATTCATTTGTATGACAAGTCAGAGTGGGTCTTAGGAATTTCTCTCCCAAATTCTGTCTGATTTTTGTTAGCTGAGTATGGTGACTCACCCTCTGGCTTTGAGTAAAGAGTGTTCAGGCTGCCCTAATCATGGAAGTGATTTCTTCCCTAGCACCCTAGCAGAAGGCAGCTGAGATGACTGGCAGGAAACCCAGAAGGCAGAAGCAGGAACAATAGTCAGTGACCATTAGACCAGCTGGGTGATGTTGTTGTAGCAAAGTGTAAAGATGAGACAGAGAAAAGACACAGAGATGGGGCAAGAGCAAGAGTAAGAGCTTGAGCAAGTTCAGAAATAACACTATGGATTCAACAGATCCACAATGCACAGGTTTATACTCATCAGAAAGCAGGATTACCAGAAGAACCAAGTATAAAATCCTGTTTGGCTTTTAAAGCCCTTCATTATCTGGGTCCCTTCCTAACTCTCCAGTGGTCTTATATTTTATTACCCCTCCACTTACTCTATGATCTAGCCACACTGACTTTCTTCGCTCTCTTCAAACATGATATTTATTCTATGTCCCAACTCTGTACATTTTCATTGGCTGTCCTCCATGCATAGAAGTCTTCCCTTTCTCACCTCAGCCTTCTAGTTTCTCTGACTGCCTCCAAGACTGAATTCAAATCTCACCTAGTAAAGGTCCTGCCCCCACCAAAAGTGCATCAGTGTATCTGCTTTACACAGACCCTACAACATTGTTATTTTCTTTTCTCATGAACTTTGCCAAGATGGATGTGAGATATAATATCTAATTTGCTTTACTTTCTATTTCTCCATTAGTGATTTAGAACATTATTTCATATGATAATAGTTAGCTTGAATTTCTTTCCTTTAACTGCCTATTCATATCCTTTGACCATTTATCAAAAAATGGTTCTCATTGTAATAAACTTGAATCAATCTCTTATATACCTTAGAAATAGGACTTGATCACAGAAATTTACAGCAATGATTTTTTTTTCCACAGTTAAAGTTTGCCTCCTAATCTTAGTGCATTTAAATTTGTTTGTGCAAAAACAATCAGAATTATCCATTTTATGTCCTATTATCAATATTTTTTACTGGATAATCAGATTTACTATACAGTTTTTAGAAACCATAGCTGCCTTGTTACATGCAAATTGTTGTATTAAAAACAGATTTATAAAACTGTTTATTTTAGTTGCCTCTAAGATGTTCTCACGTGTAAGTATAGATATTGTACATGTTATCTGCCCAAGTACGGATAATCGTGGGTCTGTTCCTATGAAACAAATTCCAATACATTTAAATCCAATCTCACAAGTACGTATGAATGTGACAAGCATTTTTAAAGTGCCTACTATGCACTACATGCTAGGAATATATCTTTCACCTCTACCTTATAGACTCTGTAACTTCAAAGCATCATTAAAGTGTCATTTCAATGCACATGAGACCTTGTTAGTTTGCTTTCACTCCCAAGATTATTTATATGACCTTGTTCATGTTTTGTGATTACTTATCTGTGTATATATGGCAGGAACTCCTTTAGATCAGGGATAGTTTGGTCTTTCTCTTTACATTCCAGTGCCTAGCACACAGTAGGCATTTAATAAATGAATTGTTTTCCCTATTTTAGGGCATATCTCCTAGAAAGCATAGTCTAGATCATTTGTCTCTTTACATCCCCTCCATCTGTCAGGGAGCTGTGCACATGGCAGGCACTTAATAACCATTTGTTGAAATCAAATGAAACAAAAAAAGACATTTACTGAATGTACTTTATTTCCCAGCAGTTTTCAAACATGGATACAGTATGCAAGTGTGAAAAAATAATTAACATATGGTATAGATTTTCCTATGGCTTAATATCAAAATTTTAATTAGAGCCTGTCTTAATTAACATCCTTTGCTTGTCACCATTATCACATTAACTTGTCACAGCCATCCTTAAAACTCATAGACAGTTTACTTTTCTTGACTCATCATGAGGAAGATAGACATTAGGCAAAGGAAAAATTAATGGAGATCAAAATGTGAGCTTCTCTGGTCGAGTTTAGACCAGACTCCACAAAATATGGAAAAATTGGGCAGCAGCCTGGGATCATCTGTTGAGTAATCCAACAAGTCAGGAGATAATGTTGAAATTTGCATGTTAATACTTACAAACTGAAGTTGACATAATTAGAACTGAAGTTGAAAAGGGATAGTTTGCAAGAAAATTAGTCAATGTGTCTCCAGATTTTGAGGTAATAACAATACAACAAGAATAACAGAATATCAGAGAAAGGGAGATAAGAAAGATGGAAACCAGGGCTAGCTTTTTGAGAACGAAAACCAAGGCCTGTCTCTCCACTACCACCCTCTTATCATTACATCTTGTTTTTTTTTAATCGAGTGGCAGGGTTTGACTCTAATGGTCCCCTGCTGATGAGTGGCAATCTATTCAAAGACATGATTTCAAACCTATAAACTTAATTGTGTGCTGTTTAGTCTTTCCTCTAAATGTCCCAGGAGCCAAGGTCATGACTGACCTATAATAGTCAAATGTTACATCCTTCTGAGTAACATTTGAGTAGATTATCTTGGCCATTCAGGCTCAGTGATGGAGAACCAACATAACTCTTTGGAAGCTTTTAGGAGGTTGGCAATAGCTCAGTCAACTATAGCCCTGACATTTAAAGAGTAACTGAGGCATTTTCATTATTAAGGAGTTTAAGTTTCCTGAGGCTTTATTTGGCACATAGCTCAGTTTGTCCATCACAGGATAAGGTTAGGAATCATTGTTGATGGATATGTGATGATGTTCTGTTCACATCTCTACTTTCTGCCACAAAGAAGAAGAAAGAAAAAGGTTGAGCATTTCAAAAGGGGAGTTGAGCTTTCCATAGAGGACAGCAGCCATGAATTCTCAAAGATAATACCAGCATAGTATTTTAAAGCTAACACAGGCCAACCGTATAAGACAGAACAGCCCATAAGATGAAATTCCCCATAATGAAATAGTCATTTCTGGAGTCCCACATAACCTGGTTGTACTTATTCATGGTTCATAATCAAAGCGTAAATATTCACAAGGCCTGCCTTTCCTCCATCACATTCCAATCTAAAAGCCTGAGAGAGTGAAGTTCAGACTCAAGAACAGAACCCTCAGGGCATAGCTCTACATGAAATACTAGGAAAGGATGCCCCCAATGTCTTTGCTTTGCTCTTAGAGCAAACATAAACAAGAAGAGAAGTGGATTTACAACCTCTGTCTTCATTGTTCATGAGTAACATTTATATAAAGGATGAAATGAGAAACTGCTGAGAAATAGAATTTGAGACTCGGTACATAAGATAAATAAGCCCATTCATTCAAATGATCAGTTTTCAGTGTAGTTGGAAAGAATATTATACCAAGAAGCAACATTTTCCTTCTTTTTTCTGTGGAGAATAATTCTAGGGACTATGCTAAATGGTTTATTATCATGCTTTCCATCTCCCATTTTGTTTCTCTATTTTCCTTTCTCTAAAAGCCATAAAAATAGTACCTTTAATTTAGAAATGCTTTTTTTCTCTCTCTTTCTTGCTGATAACGAACCTGACCAAAAGTGAAACTAAAATCAGTTTCCATCCTCAGTCTCTCCTTAGACAGCTGATGGACTTCTCTCTCTTATGGTACAGCTTTTCTTCTCTGTTAATGAGTTTAGGTCAAAAATAAAATAGCACTTGACTCCCACACAGAACTATATCAATAGGTCTTTGTAAAAGTATCAAAATTTTGTTTAAACTTTAAATTTTATCAAGTTTGGGACTTAGTATGTGTGTTCATCCTTTGTTGCTGAAGAAGACCATGCCATCAGAGAAATGATGACATGACTTGCACTTGACTTTGAGTGAGAGAGGACTGTGCAGGTCACCAGCCTCATTTCTCCTCTAGAACCATCTGAATCCAGTGACTAGATATTCATCAGGATGACTGGAGATGACCCAGGATGAGGCGACTGGGGTTAAGTGACTTGCCCAAGGTCACACAGCAGTGAGTGTCAAGTGTCTGAAGTGAGATTTTAACTTAGGTTCTCCTGCACTGGTGCTCTATCCACTGTACCAACTAGCTGCACTGGTGCTCTATCCACTGCACCACCTAGCTGCCCTAGGTCTTAGTAGTAAAGTTTCAATGAGGGTAAAGTTGTGTTCAGTCCCATCCATTCCCTTCCTATGTCTACCTTTTCCAAGGTAATTTCTCTTACTGAATCCATAAGAGTGTTATGGGGGCTCAAAGATATTTTCACAGCTTAGGACAGCAGTAGGTGTTTATTACTAACTCACACAGGAAAGGCAGACTTAACCTGAGATACCAAGGGATGGAAGAAGAAAAAAGCATAGATGTCACCTCCAATACGTTAGTCTTTAGCAGTAGCAATGGAATAAGGGATCAACAATGGTCTTACACTAGGTTCTTCTTAGACTATCCTGGGACAGACAATGACATAGGGGAAGCCCATGGGTTTTGTAGGGAGGACTAGATATTCCCTCAGGTGCATCTGATTCCTTTCCGACTCTAACATCATAGGTTCTGGCTATGTAGATATGGGCCGTGCTGGTTTCCCTCAGTGAACATGGAAATTTTCAGATAAATGTACAGAAAAGAATATCAGGCAGGAGAATGGAATGTGTCTGAGCCAGAGTCAACCTGCTCCAGTGCCTTATCCAATCATACCATATGGGTATATTCTATCTACTTCACCTGTACTTGCATCAAATAGCTTGCCAATATCCCTTTTAAAGGATAAATGGATTGGACGTGTGTATATGTATGAATTCTATACAGATATACATCAACGTACAAGAGTACAGTTATGCTGAATGCATCCATCCATATATCTAGTATTCCTTAAGTGCTTACTATGTACGGCTGTGCTCTACAACATATGGAGAAGTAGAAAACATGGGATCTGACCTCAAAGAGCTAACAATCTAACTGAGAAGACAAGATAGGCACATGTGAAAACTGAAACAATATAAGACAATGAATTCTAAAATACCCAAATATATATCAAATGTATAACAAAAGTCAATACTGCAGAGAGGTGATTACTCAGTTATAAAACGGCACACACACACACACACACACACACACACATACACACACACATATATTAGAAATGGATAATATAGGAATTTGTTTTGCCTGACTGTGCATATTTGTTACAATGATGGAGGTGGGAAGAAGAGAAAATGGATAATTGTTCATTTAAAAAATAACATTTAATTTAAGGAATAAGAGCCAATGCTACAGGAGATAAAAAGGGCAATTACTATAAACTCAGCTGGGAAAGCTACATGGAAAAGCTAAAAACTGGAGCTGGACTTTCAAGGATGGATAAGATTTGAATGGGAGGAAAAAGCAAGCAGGAAAGGTATTCTAAATAAATGCAGTACTACATCTTCGCATATAGCACCCCCTTCATCAGGAGGCATAATCTAGTAAGAATAAAAATTTGTAATTGGCAATGGCAGGAGAAAGAGAAATAAAGACAGGATGGAACAAGAGTGTGAATTCCATGATAAGAAATTTAGGACTTAAAGGACTTTAGGAGTTATCCTGTAAACAAATAGGAAACATTGAATACTTTTAGGCAGTAGTATAATACATTTTAAAAAATTGGGAAATTTGATGGTATGGCTGCTCATTGAATGTAAATTATTTTCTATAGCTAAGATTGAATTCAAATTCAAGTACCAAAGGCAGAAATCTCTGCTGTAATTCGCAGAGTTCAAAGTCACTTTATTCATCAGATGCATTGTGATAAAGCACTAATATTAATAACCTTCCAATTTAAGAGAGCTGAAAGTCAACTGGAGGAGAAAATCAAAGATGCTTCCTTAAGGGCACAAGATCTAGAGCTGGACTGCTTTAGCATTCAGTAGTCTCCTAGGGGTGTCATACCAGATGTCTGATCTTTCATTTCCAATACTCTGAACTTTTGTTATGGATCCATGGCACTAAACGGTGCCTGTGGCAGTTGTAGATCTTTCTCAGCATGCTCATGCATTAAGTTTTATGTATTGTTCGAAGAGAAATGGTGTCATTAACTGTCAGGGCTCTTCCCTTTCAGTGTATCAGAATCAAGACATGCACTGTTCTGGAAAACAAGAAAGGAGAATGGGCAAATGAAAAACGACACCTGAAAGAATTGTGGCCGCATTAGCCAAACCGGAACAAAGTTCTGGGGAAAATAGCATGGTGACTCTGAGTATGTAGGAATATACAAAGCAGATTTCCTGGCAGGACCCCTATGTCCCATGAGTTAGGCTTCAAACTGATGACATCTACAAATTCACAGTATTTACACCGTGATGTAATAAGCTTCCACCCTACCCCCTCCATCACACACACACACACACACACACACAAATACATACATACATCACACCTCCCCACTCACTCACACAACCAAAGAGATCACCAGGGATATTCCTGTCCTCCTGAGAGCTGATCCCACTTATCGTCAGGATATTATCTTGAAGTACAGGTGGGTTCATTTTCATTGAAAGGAGACATTGAATTTGGGGGAAGGTGGGGGGTGCTGTAGAAAAGGAACAAATGACTGTTTACTCAAGGCTTCTGGAGGCAAACAGATTTTTATACATCTCATAAACTGCTCAGTTCCCAGTATGCAGACTTTCCGAAAGGGTTATTCTTTTCCTGGTTACAGACATCTGTTCACAGCTCCTGCTGGGAATTCTGGGATTTACACAGCCATCTGCTTTCCTTACAGTAGCAGGACCACAACAAAGGGAATTTTCTCCAGCAGCAAATAAACCCTTTGACTAATTAAAGCATTGTTACAAACATATGCTATTTTGCCCTTAATTTATCTTCACATATCTTACAGTTCATTTTAAAAAGTAATGGCCTATCAAAAATAAAAGTTCCTAGTAATAAAGCACCTTTCTGCCTTCTTTTATGCTCTCAAAGTAGCTGATTCTGCCCTTCTGGGTGAGAGGGGTGTAAGCAGGCAAGTAGGGTTAACCTGGAGGAAATTGTAGAAGTCAGGAAAGTTTGTCATGGTCCTTCTATCAGGCTCCATTCACTAGGTACTTTTCTTCTTTTAAAGTAACCCACCCTTCCCACCTCACCTAATATGTTCTATGGGCAAAAGAAAATCATATAAATAATTTTATACTGAAGTGTTATTATTGATAAGACTAGAGGTGACAAATGTTTAACAGTTGGCTCTTGTTAGAAAAAAATGTGTGCATATATATTTTTAGGTTTAGCATTAACATTTTCTCCATCACTTTCTTACATCTAGATAATAAACACAATAAATCAAGCCCTGATATATAGCATTAGCTAATTTCTGAGCTATAACTGATCACACTGAAAATTTAATAGTCCTTTCACACGTATGTGGTTCTAGCACACTATTACATAAAACTGAAAGCATTATTTTCTCCAGAATAATTTTAATGTTCAACTAAGCTAAAGTCTTGAACCAACGAAATGACTCACGAATTGGAATTCTTAAGGCTTTCACTAGCAAATTAAGGATTTATTAGATGGTTGAAAGGAAACTAGCAGCTTATTCATAAGAACAGTCATGAAAATGACCTTTCTCTTGCCCTCCTGTGACAATGTAACGGTTGGGTGACTCATCTCAACCTGACAAGTTCAGCTCATTGTACAAATATAGATGTTTTCTGACTCCTTGCTTAACTTGGATTTTCACTCCCTCCTAATCATGTTTGTTCAGGTCTTAACAGTCTAAGCATATTCTTCTTGGAAGAAAAAATAGAAACACAAAAATTTAGTTCAACCTACCAGACATCTATTACCATCCCATCTACTCCAAGCAATAACTCTATCCGTTATTTTATCACCTTCTTGTACACAACATAGTTAACATAATAAAATTTTTTCTGTTGTTTTGAGCATTCATCACTATTCTCAATTCATTGTATGTATTATGACTCCTGACACAATTCATAGAGGTCTATGTTACTTTTTACTTATGTTTATCCTTAATTTTTCCCTTCCATTTTCTGTCTTCAAAATTTTAAGTTAGTTAATGAGTTCCCTGTATAGCCACATCATTTTTTTTGCTCTTTTTTTCTGCTCCCCTCCATTGGCTCCCCATTTTATCTGTTTCTTTCTTAGCTTATCTTCAAAATTTCATTCTTAAGAACTTCCTATCCATCTTGAACCAACTTTATCAAATATTATATTATTGGATCCTACTCATTCTTTTTCTGCAACTTTTGAAATCTCTTCTTCCAAAATCTGGATTGGATTGCATATCAAACTATCCCCAGATTTCTTCTTCTTCTTTATCATAAACTCCACAATGAAGTGGTCACTTGCCCTAAATGTTTCTGTTATTTCTATTTCAACAATCACTTTCTTCTTATTAGTCACCTCCTACAGCTAACCTTCCCTAATCCCTCTTAATTCCAGGGCCTTCCCAGTTATATCTTCTGTTTATCCTGTATAGAGCTTGCTTTGTATATGTTTGTTTACTTGTTTCCCCCACTAGATTGTAAGCTCCTTGAGGGCAGTCCTTTGATTCTTTTTGTATCCCTAGTACTTAGTACAGTGCCTAGCACATAGTAGGCACTTAATAAATGTTTCTTGATTGACTGAGTCAGAGTCAGGTCAAGAAAAGCTGTATCTCTTGTCACTTCTTGTCACAAGCAGACATGCTCAACTGATTCAATTCTTGTATGGAAGCATTTGGGGAGGCTTGCTAAATTCAAAAGGTACTAGTTAACCAGAGTCAGTATCTCTCTCTCTCTCTCTCTCTCTCTGTCTCTCTGTCCTTTTTTTTTTTTTTTTTTTTTTTTTTGGCTCTCTAGGCTTTCTTCCTCACTTTGTTCTCATGAGAACTAACACTCTAAGGGGATTAATCTTCTCAATCTGCCAATGTTTGGCCTCAGCCCATGGCTTCTTTCCTTTACTTCCTCTTTTTCCTATTTTAGTTAAAGGAGATTGGAAATGACTACTGACCTTGTGAGCTTTGGAAGATAAGGAGATCAAGGCCACCAGGAGGTCCAGGAGCCAAGTTCATGACTAGTTCTTTAGCCAGAGTCTGCCATTTAGACCCCAAAGCAATGACATTTAGGACTCAGCCCAGTAGTAATTAAAACATGGATTCATCCAACAGCAATGCATTTGAACATTAATTTGGTAGCCCCAAAGCTACATAGAAACTGCATTAAATGAGCTCACTCTCCTTATGGGATAGTATATGTAACTTGAGTCCCAAAGCCCATCGGTATGCCATTGGTATTGGTGGAAATCAATGCCCAGCACCTTTGTGAGAGATGGAGCACAGTTGGAAAGATTAGGAGAGAAAAGATTTAGTGTCATCAGTCTCTTCCATCTCTTTGGGCTCAGGAGTTCCTCAGGTACTTCTGGCTTCCTACTCTCTGGTGACTATGGTCAGACAACTGTACCTGTCTTGCATTATGGTCATGCTGAGGAAACTGTGTCTGTTGATTACTTTGGGCGTTACTGATTTGTTTGGCCAGATGAGGACTCTGGGAAGACTCCAAGGAGCCCCTTGGCTTTGAGAATCCAGATGCCCAGCTTCCCTCTCTGATAACTATAGTCAGACAGTTGGGATCCAATTGTCTCTTGAATTCAGGCAGAGGAAGTCATGTCTGTTGATCTTTTGATTTCTCTGCATTTTCTTTGAAATTCAGGGTGCTGACTCCCTGAACTACCTGAATGATATATGTATTTGGTTAAAGGAATTATACATGTGCTTGATTGAAGTGATAATTAACCTCTCAAAAGTTACCTTTTCTTTTATGAATGCAGAACTAAGAACCTGTGATAGCAGGCTCCCCTGTGTATGTTGGGGTGCTTACTGTTAGAGTTACCTTACTCCCCAAGGGAAATGTACTTTACTCTGTATTATCTGGCATATATTCTCCTATTTTCTTTGTCTGATTTCTGTTTTGCCACTGAGTTGGATAAAAGGTTTCTTTGCTATTTGCTATATGTATGTTCATTATGGAACTGTTATTTGGTGGGAAAGGAGTCAACCAGTGGATATTTCTCCGTTAATAACAACATGAAGTTAAAATTGAACCCTAAAAATTATACACCTTAAACTAACAATATTTAAGGAAGTAGTTAGATATAATTCTGCCCTGGTAAACACCTCCCTCCTTCCCTAAGGAAAACAGAGTGGCCAAACTTCTGGCCCCAACCTCCTGCTTCCCCTTCTGGCAGGAAATGAAGCCTCTCAGAGAAGAGGGTGTGGGAAGAAGAGGCTAGAGATGTCTATTCAGCCTCCTTTCAAGCCACACAATGACACTTCCATGCTATATGGGGGAGGAAGGCAACCTAGTTATACATATTTTTTAAAGTGTTGATGAAGTAATGGGAGGAAATAACTGTACTTTTATTCTTGCTATATTTTCAAAATAAATATCCCTTTCTAAAACGTAAGTGATATTCCTTGGATAAATGCAATTGGAATATTAATCACTTGACAGCTAACAATCAGGGGAAAATACTGGCACTGAGGCTTAAATCAATAACATTAGAAATGATATCCCAACTCATGAGGAGTACCCCAAAAACCCTGAGAGAGAAATGTAGCCTTCCTCACTTTGGAGGACCAGAGGCATGGCTACTCTACCCTTACTTTTGAAAGATTAGGTTGTCATCAAGGCAAGGCACAAATTTACAGGCCACTCTTCTTTTGGAAGGAAAAAAGAGTCCTTCAGAAGGGAAATTTTCTGTGTTAGGTGTTTTATGTTTGGGTTTCTTGAAATCTCCAATCTCTTTCTTCTTTATGTCCAGATCATCAGTATCATTTGTGCCTCCCATAATTATTTCCTGAATATCATCCAGCAAGTTTCCTCTTCCAGGTTCTTGGATTTTCTCACATGAGAATATCTTAACATACTGCCCTCTTTAAATATTCTGTTCCTTTTGAGTAGCACACACTCTTGCAGATCCATCTGTCTTATTTGAAGACTTGAAGATATTACATTTTACATGAGAATAGACATCTGAGCCCTTGAGTTGTATCTAATGAATGATATTGCTTTGTAAATCATGGGCTATCCCCCATGACTGGAAAGCACTACCCCCTCAACTCAGCCTACTGGCCGCTCTGGCTTCCTCTAAGTCCTAAGGAAAATCCCATCTTTGATGCTTTGTATTTATTAGTTTGCATGTTGTCTCCTGCATAAGATTGTAAACTCCTTCAGGGCAGCAACTGTCTTTTTCATATTGTTGTATCCCATCACTTATTACAGTGCTGCCACATGAGTATTTAATGAAAATGTATTGATTGATCTCTTGTAAATTATTGGTCTCCTCTTCTAATCCTCTTCTTCCTGTGTTGTTTCTGCTACTTTCAATAGTATCAGGTTTGTCAGATCTATAATGCCAATTTTCTGCCTTCCCCTCCCTTTGTGGTTAAAAACCGTAAGGTGTATCATTGTCTAGAACAGTAAACTTGGAGTCAGGAAGACTAGGGTTTAAATCTTGCTTCAGACATTAACTAGCCGCAGGACTATGGTCAAGTTACTCATGTTTCCCTCAGCTTCCCTAAAATGGGAATAATTATATCACCTACTTCATAGACTTGTGAGGACCAAATGAGATAACATGTACAAAGTGCCCTAAAAATCATAAATCTCTCTCTCTCTGTATATATACATTATATACATATATACATATGGGTATATATATATATATAGAGAGAGAGAGAGAGACATACACACACACACACACACACACACACACACACACATATTCTGGCTATTACTATTCTCAGGGCTCTGAGCAAATGTGTTTCTTGCCACATGACTAGTGCATTGCATTCCTAACCAATAGACTATCAGACCTATGCTATACACTGAGGTCCAGAAAGTCAAATCCCCTCTCACATGCTACCTTCCTAACTCTGCCTTTTCTTCTTCAATCACCTCTCTTGGCAGTTAATGTTAAATTCTTGTTAAGTTCTTCTGTTATTCCTGTCCAGGAGTTAATAACCATTAGCAATGCTTTCTAGGTTCTGCCTTGAGATATAAATTTGTCTCCCAAAAATGGGTCATCAATTTTAATTGATCTCAGGAAGTATTCTGTCACATTTTGGATTCATGCCCCTGGAAGGCAATAAGTAGACTTTTCTAGTGTCTACATCCTGCGACTCAGTACCCATCAGGAGTGGCACCATCACAACCACTCCTTCCTTCTTCCTCTGAATGCAACTACATAAGCTAGTCCATAAGGGAACCTTTGAGCAAGAACTCCATCCTTAACTGTTCCTTCAGCCCTTCAGTTTTCTCATTTAAAGAGAACAAAGACATATAAAAAAGTTCAGTCAGTGAGGACAGAGAGGGTGGGATGGGGCAAGAATTAGTGGCACAGAGACCAGCCTGGCAACAACTCCCCAGAGCATTGCCCTCCCCTTTGTGAGGTGCACTGCAAGCAATTCTAAAAGAGTAAGTGTCATAACCTCAGATCCTGGGGAAAGTATCTGAGGGCAGTTGTACCACACATCATCGGAGGACTATGAAAGAAGGCCTGGGACTGAATGTCACCTAGGGATGAAGTAGGCCACCATCTCACAAGAAGGACTGCCCCCCTCCCAGGATGTTGGCACACATGACTTTGTCACTAGAATAGTGACTAACTTGAACTTTTCATCTCCTAACAGAAAGAGAGAGTCTAAGTTCAAGACTTGAGTTCATGGGGAGGCGGAGCCAAGATGGCAGAGTAGACAGACGTACATACGCTAGCTCTGAACCCACAGCCCATAAAATATCTGTAAAAAAGAATTGCCAACAAATTCTGGAGCAGCAGAAGCCACAGAACGGTGGAGCAGAGGAGATTTCTGTTCCAGAGAGCCTGAAAACCTCTTGCAAAAGGTCCTTCATGCTGCCGACCAGGAGCCGAGCACAGCCCTGCCTCAGCCACGCGGCACCGAGAGGAGCAGATCTGAGCAGGCTTCAGGGACAGAATCTCCAGCAGCCGCACGAGTCCCTCCACCCACAGGTCACAAGGGTCAGTGAGAGGGTCTCTTCGGTGGGTTGAGAGGGGAGTGGGGTGCCCCCATAACTCAGGCCCCCTTGGGAGGCAGCAGTGGAGGCAGGAGCAGACCAGGGCTCCCCAAGCAGGCAGGAGCTCGGATCCATTGTTGAAGGTCTCTGCATAAACCCCTGAGGGAACTGAGCCCATGAGGTGGCCCTGCCTTCACCTGAGCACCTGAACTTAATCTCACACTGAATAGCAGCTCCGCCCCCACCGAAGCCCTGAGGCTGGGAAGCAGCATTTGAATCTCAGACCCCAAGCATTGGCTGAGAGGATCTGGAGGCCAAGTGGGTGTGAAGAGAATATCCAGAAGTCAAGTCACTGGCTGGGAAAATGCCTAGAAAAGGGGAAAAAAATAAGACTATAGAAGGTTACTTTCTTGGTGAACATCTATTTCCTCCCTCCTTTCTGATGAGGAAGAACAATGCTTACCATCAGGGAAAGACACAGAAGTCAAGGCTTCTGTATCCCAGCCCACTCAATGGGCTCAGGCCATGGAAGAGCTCAAAAAGGATTTTGAAAATCAAGTTAGAGAGGTGGAGGAAAAACTGGGATGAGCAATGAGAGACATGCAAGTAAAGCAAGAAAAATAAGTAAACACCCTGCTAAAGGAGACCCCAAAAAATGCTGAAGAAAATAACACCCTGAAAAATAGGCTAACTCAATTGGCAAAAGAGGTTCAAGAAGCCAATGAGGAGAAGAATGCTTTCAAAAGCAGAATTAACTAAATGGAAAAGGAGATTCAAAAGCTCACTGAAGAAAATAGCTCTTTCAAAATTAGAATGGAACAGATGGAGGCTAATGACTTTATGAGAAACCAAGAAATCACAAAACAAAACCAAAAGAATGAAAAAATGGAAGATAATGTGAAATATCTCATTGGAAAAACAACTGACCTGGACAATAGATCCAGGAGAGACAATCTAAAAATTATGGGACTATCTGAAAGCCATGATCAGAAAAAGAGCCTAGACATCATCTTGCAGGAAATTATCAAGGAAACCTGCTCTGAGATTCTAGAACCAGAGGGCAAAATAAGTATTCAAGGAATCCACAGAACACAACCTGAAAGAGATCCAAAAAGAGAAACTCCTAGGAACATTGTGGCCAAATTCCAGAGTTCCCAGGTCAAAGATAAAATATTGCAAGCAGCTAGAAAGAAACAATTCAAGTATTGTGGAAATACAATCAGGATAACACAAGATCTAGCAGCTTCTACCTTAAGGGATCGAAGGGCGTGGAATAGAATATTCCAGAAGTCAAAGGAACTAGGACTAAAACCAAGAATCACCTACCCAGCAAAACTGAGTATAATGCTTCAGGGGGAAAATTGGTCTTTCAATGAAATAGAGGACTTTCAAGCATTCTTGATGAAAAGAACAGAGCTGAAAAGAAAATTTGACTTTCAAACACAAGAATGAAGAGAAGCATGAAAAGGTAAACAGCAAAGAGAAGTCATAAGAGACTTATAAAAACTGAACTGTTTACATTCCTACATAGAAAGACAATATTTTTAACTCTTGAAACTATTCAGTATCTGGGTACTGGGTGGAATTACACACACACACACGCACACGCACACGCACACGCGCACACACATAGAGACAGAGTGCACAGAGTGAATTGAAGAGGATGGGATCATATCTTTAAAAAATGAAAGCAAGCAGTGAGAGAGAAATATATGGGAGGAGAAAGGGAGAAATGGAATGGGGCAAATTATCTCTCATAAAAGAGGCAAGCAAAAGACTTATTAGAGGAGGGATAAAGAGGGGAGGTGAGAGAAAAACATGAAGTTTACTCTCATCACATTCCACTAAAGGAAGGAATAAAATGCACACTCATTTTGGTATGAAAACCTATCTTACAATACAAGAAAGTGGGGGGTAAGGGGATAACCAGGGTGCGGGGGATGAAGGAAGGGAGGGCATGGGGAGGAGGGAACAATTTGAGGTCGACACTCATGGGAAGGGACAGGATCAAAAGAGAGAATAGAAGAAATTGGGGGCAGGATAGGATGGAGAGAAATATAGTTAGTCTTATGCAACACGACTATTATGGAAGTCATTTGCAAAACTACACAGATATGGCCTATATTGAATTGCTTGCCTTCCAAAAGAAGGGGGTTGGGAGGGAGGGAGGTAAAGAAGTTGGAACTCAAAGTTTTAGGAACAACTGTCGAGTACTACTCTTGCCACTAGGAAATAAGAAATACAGGTAAAGGGGTATAGAAAGTTATTTGGCCCTACAGGACAGAGGAGAGGATGGAGACAAGTGCAGACAGGGATGATAGAGGAGAGAGCAGATTGGTGATGGGGGCAATTGGAATGCTCCGTGTTTGGGGGTGGGGGGAGGGGACAAGGGGGGAGAAAATTTGGAACCCAAAATTTTGTGAAAAATGAATGTTAAAAGTTAAATAAATAAATTAATAAAAAAATAGATTTCTATATTAAAAAAAAAAAAGACTTAAGTTAATGTAGGATCTTAGACCTAGAGCCTAAAGAGATTAACTGGTCTAAGTCTCATATTAATGAGGAAATTGAAGCCTGGGGAAGTTAGATGACTTATGCAAGGTCACATAGGGAGTAAGCATCCTCCCTAGACAGGATCTAAATCTAGTTCCTCAGATTCCAGACCAGTGCTCATCAATGTGTGGCATGATCCCCTTTTATTAATGTGCTAAGCCATGTTTTTTCTTTTTCTGTTTTCTTTTTCTTGTGTAGGAGTGGTTAGGAGGGAGAACAAAGTTCTTGTAGTGTGGTGAGCATGGGGTACAGGTGAGTCCTGGAGCAGGTTGGGTGATACTGACGTTGGCTGTGGAAATAAAGTCAGCAGCAAATAAAGCATTGGTCATTGGCCTGATTGGAAGAAAATTGAGGAGGAATGAAGGAAAAGGCAGCCCGGCAGCATAGAGAATACACTAAAACTATCTCTGTTAAGAAATTATGACCTCTAAATTTTAAATGGTTACCATCTCTTCCAGTTCAAGCTGAGAGAAATGAGACTAGACACCTCATTTGCTCTCACTAATGTGAATCATTCCACTGAGCTTTTATTTATCGATCATTTTAATAAATCACCTGATGAAAATTTACATAGGTACACTGGCAAGACATTTAGCTGACTTAAATTTTCATAGGAAGTATTTATACTAGATGGAACTCAATAATTCATACATATCAATAGAGCATATTTCTAAAAAACCTTTGGCTAATTACTCTTTTAATAAGTCTCTAGTTACCAATACAGGCTATAAATTTACCATGATATTTGTACCTGGCTAACTCATGAGGCCTACGCCTTTAGTCAGATGTTACCGTGCCTAACAAAAAAACCTAGGATGTGTCATCACAGTGACTTGAGGGAATATCTAATTATTTGAAATGAAAATATATGACAGTATTTGAAGGTCTACAACATATTCCTCAGTCATTTGAATTGATTGATTTCCTTAATCGTGGTGTCTTAATGGAAAAAAAAGTTTCTATTTGTAGCCTGCTTGAATCATTTGAATGTGGGGGGAAAAAGGATGACTAATAGCTTCCTTGGTTTTTTTCAAATACCTTTATTTGGACTTGAAAACCTCTTCATTAAAGATTCTAGATACCCTAAAATTCCTTTAGGCCTTCTCAGAGATTAAAGAAAAATACAAGGGAAAGATCCAACCCTATGAAAAAGTTACTCTGAATAAGTATGTATATATCACATATATGAGTATGTATGTGTGAATATACATATATGTATACAAATACATATGTGTATTCATATATGTTTTAAATGTTCTGTTATTCTCAAACTATTTCAGATAGAAAGGAGATAAGCATGACTAAGGTTTGGAGGTTAAATAAAAATGTGTTAGGGAAACATTCAAGAAAGGTCTCTGAATATCAAGATGCATTTAAAAAAAGAAGGAAGGATGGGTCAAGATAACAAAGGAAGATTATAAAGGGAGGGAGAAAGACTGGAAGTCACCCAGAGAAGAAGATGGATGGAGAGCTATGTTGAGTCAGACTTTTTGAAAAGGGAAAGGCACAGAACTGCCAAGAAAAGCATATCCAAAGCCATTTTCATCCTATCATTCTCCTGCTAAAGAAGCTACACCAGCTCCCTATTGCCAGTCATATCTACATGACATTCCTCAGCTCTTGCATTTCTTGCCTTCCATCAGATAGGTCATCTAAGATATCTATCTGACTGTTGTCTCATAACTTCTCAATTCAATAATAGACATTATTTGTATAGCATTCTAAATGTTTGCAGATACTTTATGTGTTTCATCCCCTTTGATCCCTTCCCCTGGGAAGTCATTTCTACTTCCATTTTACAAGTGACAAAACTGATGTTGAGAAATCAAGTTACTTGACAATGTCAATTCAACAAACACAGACTAGGCACTTGCTACCAAGAGGCAAAGTAGAATAAATAACAAATTAATTTTGAAGTCAGAAGCAGCTGGGGTTCAGCCCTGCCTCTGACACATACTGACCATATTATACTGGAAAGTCATCTAATGGCTCAATGTTCTAGGCCAGAGATATCAAACAGGCCACATTGCTCCCTACAATACTCCCATGGCCTGAACTAGATTAAAATGCAATTGGAAATAGTTAATAAAAGATAATAAAGCATAAATAACATTAACATGTAATGTTATGAGCCAATATGGCACCTTCAGGGTGTATCAGCAAGGACCCTGACATACGCAGGAGAGCCTGTTGTACAGATTCTTAGATATGCTTTTCTAAAAGGAACGCAACTTATGAGGAGTCAACAATCTACTTTAATCAAGTACATATATCATTCACTTAGTTCAAGGCAAAACGTCAGCACCCTGAACTTCAAAGAAAATACAAACAGAAAAATAAAGATCAAAAGACTGGACTTCAACTGTCTGACCATAAACAATATATGCATCACAGATCATCAGACAGATCCAACTGTCTGATCATTACATACATACATATATAGTTACCAGAGACAGAAGCACCAACACCTGGATTTTCAAAACCTGGGGGCTTCTTAGTGGCTGCCCAGAGTCTTGTCTAGCCAAACGCTTCCAGTGAGTAGCCCCAAAACAAAACCTCATCTCAGAGTATTTATACACTTTTCAGAGCTAGAGGGCAGGACCTTCTGACTCAAGTGTCTCATCAGAAATTAGCAAAAGGTATTGAGTCCTATTAATGAGAGGGGGAAGATCTTTAACTCTTCCCTCCACCCACCATTAACCTTAAATTATCATTACACAGGTATACTTCTTTATGGGTTTCTGTTTGATGCCACTGCTTGAGACAACTATCTAAGTTTCAGAGAGGGTACTGACTTGCATTGATAGAGGAAATTCTTTTCTCTATGTACAATTCTTATCCCATAGAGAGTACTTGGTCCATGTGGAATGCCTTCCTCATTTCCTCTTCCTTCTTACTGCTATTTCTGTTCTGTCTCCTCCCCCTCCTTTCCCATCTAGAATGCTTTTTCACCTCTCCTCTTCTCTCAGGCCATTTTTTTTGGAATTCTATTTGAAGAACATTTATTGATCAATTGCTATATGCAATATCCAATGATAGACACTGTTGGAGATACAAAAATGAATAAAATATTCCAGTTTATGAAGAAGGTTCTAGCCTAGTATGAAAAGGTATATATAAATTATTAAAATATGATGTAAAATGAGATAAGGATCATAAGGGAAGTACAAATAAAATGCTAGGGGAGAATGAAACTAGGAGAAATTATTTCTGGCTTGGAAACAGAAAAGGCTTCTTGGAGGAAACAGCATTTGCACTAGGCCTTGAATGATGAATACAATTTTAATAGGCAGATATGGAAGAAAAAGTATTATGGAGGGAAAAATATGTGCAAAAAAAATTATAACATGGGAGGAAAGAGAAGACAGAAATATTTAGGGTATAGTAAGTTAGTACAGTATTGTGGGAATATTAAATACAGAGCAGATAAAGCTAGAAAATTGTATTGCAACCATATTATAAAGCACCTGGAATTCCATTTTTTTAAAAAAATATATTTTATATTTTTCAGTTATGTAGAAAATCAACTCTTAATATTTGTGGTTTTTAAAATAATTTTGAGTTCCAAATTCCCTTCCTTCCTCCTTCTCCTCCCTTCTCTTTCAGAACGCAAGCAATCTCATAAAGGTTGTACAAGTACAGTCATTCGAAACATATTTCCAGATTAGTCGTGTTGTGAAAAAAACAATCAAAAGAAAAAAAACAAGAACAACAAAGTAAGTTAAAAAACAGTATGCATTGATCTGTATTCATATTCCATCATTTCTTTCTCTGGAGTTGGATAGCATTTTTCATCATAGGTACTTCAGAATTATATTGGATCACTACATTGCTAAGAAGACCTAGGTCATTTGCAGTTGAATATTGTAACAACATTGCTGTTATTGTGTACAATGTTCTTCTGGTTCTGTTCACTTCACTTTGTATCAGTTTATATTATGTTAGCCAGTCTGATAGGTTTGAGTTGCTAACCTTGGAGTTATTTTAATTTGTGTTTCTCTAACCAATAATGATTTAAGGCATTTTTTCACATGATAAAGCTTTGATTTCTTCATCTGAAAAATGCCACCTGTTTATATTTTTTTACCTTTTATCAATTGGGGAATGACTCATTATTAAAATTTTGAATCCATTCTCTATATATTTGAGAAATGAAGCTTTTATCAGAGAAACTTGCTATAAATTTTTTCCCCAGCTTTCTGCTTTCCTTCTAATCTTGACTGCATTGGATTTGTTTGTGAAAAATCATTTTAATTTAATGTAATTGAGATTATGCATTTTATATCCTGTAATGCTATCTCTCATTTGGTCATAAATTCTTCCTTATCCAAAGATCTGAGCAGGGAAACTATTCCACACTCCCCTGATTTGCTTATTGTATTACCCTTTATGCCTAAACCATATACCTATTTTGACTTTGCCTTGGTATACTATGAGGTGTTAGTCTATTGGAATCCCCTTTTAAAGATTTTATTCTAGAAGCAGTGGATAGCTATTAGAAATTTTTGAAGTGAGGAGTTCTATAGTCTGAGCTATTCTTTGAGACCATTAACATGGCATAGGCAAATAAGATGAATTGAAAGGGGAGGGAGGACAGGATAAATTTGAGAGGAAGAAAGGTTGGAGGCAAAAAGATCACTGAAGACGTTATTGTAATAGGGCAAAAGATAATGATTGTATGAGTTAGGTTAGTGGTAGAGGAAATAAAAAGAAGGGGTGGAGAGATAGAATCAACTGGGCTCAAATACTGATTAATTGGTCATCAGGGTGAGAAGGGGATAATAAAGAGAGAAATAAAAGATGGCTTTGAGGTTTCAAATCTTAGTGATAGGGAATATGACAGTGTCATTAATGGAAATAAGGTAGTCATGAATTGAAGCTTGCTTGAGGGAGGATGATAATGAGTTTAGTTTCAGATATATTGAATTTGAGGTACTAGTGAAGATACCCAGACAGGCAATTAGAAATTCTTTGAGACTACAGGTATAGATTTATGAATCATCTCATAGAGTTAATGGTTGAAACTATGGGTCTAGATTAGATCAACCAAAGAGAAGGAAGTACAGAGAAGAGGGAAGAAGATTTTGGGAAAATAAAAATCAATGAGGATTTTTTTTAATGTCAAGTGAATTTTCTTATATTTTAATATTTCTATAAATTGTTAATTTTATACAATGTTGATAAGAATTCCCAATATTGCATAGTATAAAGACCATTGTATTGTTAGTCAGGAAATCTGGGCAACAGGTAATTGTTAAATACTTTTTGTGTATATATCAGTCACTGTGCTCACTGGATATACAATTAAAATTAATGAAATAGTCTCTATTCATAGGGATTTTAATTTCTACTTGTAGGAAGACAACACAGACATATATACATACATATATGTGTGTGTGTGAATGTGTGTGTATATATGTATATGTTTTACATGTACATATGTATACATATATACATATATGTATGTATGTATATGTATGTATACACACACTTGTATATACACACACAAATATATATACACACCAAATACAAAGAGGATGAATACAAATAAATACAAGATAGTTTGGGAGGGGTAGTACTAGCATTTGGGGGGCAGGGAACAGACTTTATACAGAAGATGGCACTTGAGCTGAGTCTTAAAGGAAGGGAGGAATTTTATAAGATGGTGGTAAAGAGTAAATAAACTCCAGGCATGTGAGATGCCTGTGCAAGACAAAAGCATAGTGAGAGAAGATGAAGTTTCATACATGAGGAACAAAGAAAATGCCTGTTAGGCAAGATCAGAATGGGAGGGGGAGAAATATTTCAGAAAACCAAAAAGATAGATTGGAGACAGACTGTGAAGGCCTTCAAAAGGTGGACAGAGGGATTATTTTGTCCTAAAGGCAATAGGGAGCCACTGGAGTTGATAGAATAAGATAGTGATACAGTCATATCTGCACTTGAGGAAAAGCTGTATTGGCAGTTGTATTAAGGATGGACTGGAGTGGGAAAAGATTTGAATCAGGGAGTCCAATTAGGAGGCTATTACAATAATGTAGACAAGAGGTAATAAAGGGCTGAACTAAGAGGTAGTTGTTGAAGTTAAGAGAAGGGATCAGATGTGAGAAATGACATGGAGACAGAAACAGTAGTATTTGGCACATTATTAGATATATGGAGTAAGGGTGAATGAGGTATTAAATGTACTGACAAAGTAACAAACCTGGGAGATTATAAGGATGTTGATGCCTTTAATAGAAATAGGAATGTTTTGAGAGAAAAATAACAAAATGTTTTAAACATATCAAGTTTGAGATACCTGTAGATACCCAGTTTGAAATAGGCAATTAGTGATGTAGGACTGAAGCTCTGTGAAGCAACTGGATCTTGATATATAGATTTGTGATTACTTAGTATAGAGATAAACCTTTGGGAGCTCATGAGGTTACTGATAAGAGCATGCAAAGAGAGAAGAGGGCTTAGGATAAAGACTTGGGGAATACTCATAGCTAGGTATCATGAACCAAGAAAACCAAGGAGCAGTCAGACCAGTAACAGGGAAACCAGAAGAGAAGAGTGTGATGGAAACTCTGAAAGAGTTTATAGTTTATAGTCTGAAAGACGAGTATAGTCAATGGTGTCAAATGCAGAAGAGAGAAGATATGAAAAAGAATGATTGTTGGAGCAAGGTATTAGAAGAATTGGAAGTGTGTAAGATTGGGACAGAAAAATTAGTCTTAGATTAGACCTTTGTTGGATCCTCTTCATGGACTAAGATTTCCCTAACCTCAATCAAATTTAATTATTGTTTTTCCTGCTCTTATGTTCTTGAAATTACAGGGACCATGCAATCTACTTCTTTTAACTTTTTCATATCATCTTCTGTAATCCTGGGCATAGGGTAGATCAGTAAATTCTTATTTCGTGAGTGAATGGGAGAAAGACAATATTACCAATGAAAGAAGGCAATCAAAGATTGAAGAGCTAAAGTTTAGTAATATATATCAAATAGCCAGAAATCTGGCAAATTTGGGCTATTGGTAAAAGGTATCCTTGGACATAGGGACAATGCAAACATATCAGCAAAAATCTCCACAGGGATAAAATATGTTCTACTGATAGTGGATATTTGTGGGTAGTGGATAGTGGATATTTCTCTCTCTCTCTCTCTCTCTCTCTCTCTCTCTCTCTCTCTCTCTCTCTCTCTCTCTTTCACACACACACACGTGCACACACACACGCATATATGTGTGTATGTATGTTTGTATGTATGTATGTATATAAAAAATCTCATTTGATTTTAGAGCATTATGGGTAATATTCTAAGGTAAATAGTACAAGTATTATTGCCATTATGCAAATTAACATACACCTCTTCTTTGTATTAATTATCTAATTTGCACAACAGTCGTAATATCTATATTTGTATCTCTAGATATGGATATATTCTCTCCCCAAATGTAAACTTCTTAATGGCAGAAACTGTTCAATTGCATCTTTATAATTTTAATAACTGTGGCTAGCACAGTTGTTGCTGACTGCATTTGGGGTTTTGGAAGAAGGGCTAGAGTGGTATACCATTTCCTTCTCCAGCTCCTTTTTACAGGTGAAGAAACAGAGACAAACAGGTTAAGTGACTCGCCCAGGGTCACACAGCTAGTAAGTGTCTGAGGCCAGATTTTAACTCAGTTTTTCCTGACTCCAGGCCTAGTGCTCGATCCACTGCACCACATAGCTGCCTACCATGTATATGTGTATGTAAATTTGTAAATATACATATATGTACACATGCAAATATATACATATATGTGGCACTTACTAAATGTCTATTGAATTAATTTTTTGCAGTGTCTTACTTAGAGTCACAGGGCTAATAGAATGAAACCTAGTTCTTCTGACTCCAAGTCTCTTTTGATTGTGCATATTATTCTCTAAAATTAAATCACAATGCTGATTCGCTAGTATCACACTTATGTAGGAAGCATGGCATATTATCACCAGGACCGGAGGGGATGCTGACAGCTTTTCTCATTCAATCCCTTGATTTTAAACTGCATTATTTTTATTTTTTTATTCATTTAGTTATTGTTTATTATTATATTTATTTATATTATTCATTTATTATTTTATATTCATTTATTTTCACTTTTTTTGTGAATCCCTCTCAGAGATAGTACATACCAGAGGCTGGGATTGAGAGCTCCCCATGTTGCACTCCAAGGCCTCTCGAGCTGGGAAGGCAAGAATAGTGGCTAAAGTACTGGGCTGGCCATGTAGAGGTAGGGGTCAGTTTGTCAGAGATCATTGTCATTATGCAGTACAAGTTCTTAACTATCTGGAAGTCTAGTAAAGCCTATAGGGTCTCTTCTTAGAATAGTATTTTTAAATAAAAAAAAATTAAATACATAGAATTACAAATGAAATCAATTATGCTGGAATACAGCTACTAAAATATCAAAATTAAAACAAAACCAAGGTTATGGAGCCCAGGTTAAGGCCTTTTAATAAAAGACCAGAGGCAGGGACTAGATCCATTATATAAGTTGGTACAAGAAAAGCATGGTACTCAAAGGACAGCTGAAGAAAAAGTATGGGGTCAGGCATATTGTTCAAATATCATAGGATCTAGGATGGTTATAGCTTAACAAAAACCTCAAGGGTAATTTTCTGAGTTTAGCATCTCAAGGAACATAGTTTTATTCCAAGGTATGTGAAGCTGGCTCCATCTTTGACCTGCCTCCAAATGGAGCTCAGTTAGACAGCTTCCTACCACTTCAAAGAGCATTAAAAATAGCTGTTTGATTGGGTGGGGGGAGGGGTTTGGCAGGCAGTAACTCATGCCAGAAATAGGAGAATGTATCCTGTTTTCAAAGGCAGTAAACTCCATGGTCATCTTTATGAATCCCTTCCTATATACTTTCACAGATGGGAAGTTCTTCCCAATGTGGGACCTATGCATTATGCCACAGTTCAATATTATTTCTTGCCATTCCGTCCTCAGCCAGAGAACATTTGGCAGCCATCTTTTGAATAAGAGCTACTAACATATTTGAAAAATATTATTAATCCTTTTCTCTAGGCAGGGTTCTCAGAGTTTTTAAAAATGTCCATAAGCATTTTATTTTGTGACCTTTTTCTAAACTTTCCTGAAATTCCGCTACCTTCAGATAGAATTGAGAATTAGGTATAATATTCACAGCAAGATGTGACCAGGAGTCTAATCTTAGCCTTGAAAAGCTACATTTCATATTAAATTTCCTCAGTGAGTTTATTATGCATGATTCAGTATCTCTTTACCAGAAAAGATATTGATGCTCCTTCAAATAATCTGACTTCCCAGTTCCTCAATCTACTCAATTTCTATGACCAGCATTTGCACTCCACCTCCGTATGACACAAATGATGATACTCTGTCAACCGAAAGTGTTCCTCATCATTCCATCTTTCCCTGTGCTTTACAAAACCCAAACCTATTCTTTGTCCTCACCATGACCTTCAATCCCTCTGTCTTTCAATTCTCCCTCAGGCCCTCACCCTTACACTGACTACATTGTCCTCCTTTTCCTATCTCAACCACTTGATGAATTCAAATCTATCCCCTACAGTGGAATCCCTGACCCTCTTATCTGATGGCTGATCATGCCTTGACAAACCCCATCTTGGGTGGCTCAACTATGTATTTCCTTTGCTTCTTATCACATGATGCTGAATGAACTGAAGACAATCATGAAACTATGCTGATTGTTCCACTACAAATGTAGGTATATAATAATTAGGCCTTCACTCTAGCAAGGAAATTTTTAAATTCCTTTTTAATTAGTTTGATTGCCCTACTCTCTAGAGTAACTGTTCCAAATAGTCTTGCCTCTCCTCAAGTCTTCTCATTCCCCTTCTTCCCACTCCTCAGTTGAAGACCTGGCCTCAAATTTCACCAATAAAATTGAGGCCATTCACCAAGAGTGCTTTCTGTTCCCCTCCCCATCTCACATTACTTAAACATCTTCTCTCTCTAGCTTCCCATATGAAGAAATGGCCCTTCTCTTTGTCAAAGTAAATCACTCAAACCCCTTGATAGGCACTCTTCATCCCAACCCCTCTAGACTAAATGCTCCCTACCATCTCCACTGTCTCTCTAACCTGTGATCTTATTTTCATTCTCTCCCCATCTATTAGCTCCTTCCCTGCTGGCTACAAATGTATTTATGT
Source organism: Notamacropus eugenii (assembly GCF_028372415.1). Lineage (NCBI taxonomy): Eukaryota > Metazoa > Chordata > Mammalia > Diprotodontia > Macropodidae > Notamacropus > Notamacropus eugenii. The sequence goes on from NC_092874.1 coordinate 419,801,420, forward strand.
CCCTCACCCACATCCTTACAAAAACCTTCACTTGATCCAATCATCTTTGCCAGCTACCATACTGTATCTTTTTTTTCCCCTTCTTAGCTAAACTCCTTGAGAAAACCATCTACACTAGGTGCCTCCACTTCTTTTCTTTTTGTCTCTAAGCCAATTGAACTTCCAAACTTATCATTAACTTAAACTTCTTTACCACTTAATTGTTAAAGGCAATTTTTCTCAACCCTCCTCCTTCATGATCTAGCTGCAACATTTGAAACTGTTTATCACCCTTTCCCCCTCCAGGATATTCTCTCCTCTTTAAATTTTCAAAACACTCTTCTCTCCTGGTCCTCCTAACTGACTGACCACTTTTTCTCAGTTTTTTTTTGTTGGATATGCATTCAGGAATTACCCGCTAACCATGGGGATCCCCTATGGTTCTTTCACAGTCCATATCTCTGTATGTATGATCTCATTTAGTGTTCATCTTCAATTGTCAGAGATCATTTCTGTGCATGTAATTCCTGGATGTGTATATCCAACCATAATCTTTGCCTGAGTCATGCATCAGTAAGGGCCCTTTGAACTTCTCAAACTAGGGGTCCTGTAAGCATCTCAAGCTCAACTTGACCAGAATGGAGTTCATCTTCCCACACCAGCACCACCCTACAAACCTTCCCATTTCTCAACTCTACTATTACTATCAAGGATATAGCATTCTCCCAATCACCCAGACTTACAACCTAGGTATTGTTCTCAACTCCTCATTCTTACTCTCTATATAGCCAGTCTGTGCCAAGTCCTTTTCTGCCTTCAAAATACCTTTTACCTATGAACTCTTCTCTCCACTCCCACAGCCACCACTCTAGTGAGCTCATGACCTCACACGTGGATTATTGCCAGAGCCATCTGGGTGGTCTCTCTGCCTCAAGTCTTTCCCTACTCCAATTCACCCTCTACTCAACGACCATAGTGATTTTCTTGAAGCCAGACCATTTCATTCTCCTATCAACTCTTCCATTTGGCATTTAAAACCCTTCATTTGGTGGTCTCTTCTTACTTTTCCTGTATTCTTACACTTTACTCCCCACTTTGTGTTTTATAATCCAGCTCCCCAGGTCTACATGCTACTCCTTATAACATGATACTCCTCCTCCAGATTCTCTGCCTTTTCTTGGATTTTCCTTCAGGCCTTCCTTCTGAGATTATCTTCCATTTACAAGATATGAGACAGAGACAGGGAGAGGGGGAGAAGAAAAGAGGAGGATAGAGGAGGAAGAAAAACGAAATGAGGAAGGGGAGAGGGAGAAAAGGGGAGGGAGCCATATTGAAGAAGATTTAGAAAAAGGAGAGGAGACAAAGTGGAGGCACTTAGTATAGACTTCTTTTTCAAGGAGTTTAGTCAGAGAAGAGAGAAATAAAGAAAAACAACCCCACTATAAAAATTTCACACTTCCGAAACCTCACCATGTCCTAACCATTACTGACTGGTGTTTAGAAAGATTCCTTAAAGTTCTCTTCAGAGAGAAATGGAGGCAATAAAAAGTATTATTCCAAAACTATAATGCACTGCTATGAACTCCCTATATTCTAAGTTCATTTGAAGGCCATTTCTCACCTTCCCCCCCCTGGGCATGAGGATCCTCTCATAAAAATCACCACAGAGCTCTAGACTCCTAACTTGCCTTCTCCTACACTGATTCTGGTAAACTCACTGAATCCTAGCAATGACCTCCTTTTTACAACCCCCACATTAAGCCTTCATCTCAAAGCCCATAAACATACTCTAGCATTAGTTTCTCAACCGTTACTTAAAACCAGCATCTAAGGAACGTCTCAATGATTCTTAAATAAGCCCATGGAATTGCAGGCACTCTCTGGGCCGAAGTTAGTTCACTTTTCATTCCTGGTATTTCTCTACTCTAAACAAGCACACCTCACACTAAACCTGGCCAGCAAATGATTACCTATTATCATAGAATTCTAGATTTCTAAGGAGACTTGCCCTTTGTAAATAAATGTGGCAGTGTGGGCTAGAAGAAAGAATGGAGCACTTAGAATCAGAAAGTCCTGGGTTCAAATCCCATCTCTGACACTAGCTGTGTCGCTATAGGAGACCTCTCAGGGCCTCACTATCTCTGTCTATGATGGTGATAACAGTACCTTTGTCAAAGGTTTGTTATGACACTCAGCTGAGATAAGGTATACAAAGAATTGTGTATATATCGGTCATTACTATTGTCAAAATATAGCATTTATTCCCCTTTCTTTTTGATGACTTCTTGCACATACAGGAATAAGATGTGTAGGGATTAGATATGAAAGCCTCTGCATCCTAGTCTGTCAGTGCTCTTGGAAAACTACATTAGTCACTCAAACAGAAATTCTTAGCCCCATTTACCTAAGAACAGGGACTTACACAACAATAGATTTCAAAAATGAATTGGAATCTAGATTGCCTCACATTTTTCCCTTCCTTCAACAATTTCTCATGTATCTGAAAATTGCTACTTAAAGTAAAACACTGCTTGGGCGTGTGAGAGAGACACAGAATGGAGAAAGGAGGAGACAATCTGCAAAATGATTAAAAGATGGTGTTTATGTTGAGGATTGCCTTTCCTTGTAAATTTCATATTCTTCAAAGTATCTCTGATCCAGGGAAAGAAGTCCAGGAAGCTACAATGGCCTCACCTCACAGCTTAAGTGTCTCACTGCAGGGTTCGAGATGCATTGAGGACCTCATTGTCCTATACCCCAAGACCAAAAGAAGTGAGGTGGGGAGGAAGGTGCCATACAGCTAGATAAACCTGTGGCAAACATCTGTTGTTCCTTTAATAGAATCCTTTGTCTGCCCTGACAAACATGTTTCCTTTTTAAAAAATAATTATATTTCTAATTTTATATTATAAATATATTTATATTATAAATAATATAAAATAGTTATAATTTTGTATTATAACGTTTTATAACATTATACAATTAAATATTTATCATATATTATGTTACATATGTACTTGTAATGATACATTACAAGATTTTTAAAAATAAACTGTGACTATCCTTTGACCTAGCTATACCACTACTAAACCTATACCCCAAAGAGAGATGTTTCCTCTACAAAGAGAAGCCTCCATAGACAGAACAATTATAATCTCAAAGTATTTTCCTTCATTTTGTTCTCAAACTGAGGATGTGAGGAAAACATACTTGGGCAGGGGGAGAAGGGTAGGGGCAAGTAAACATAGCATATACAGCTATTGCTGCCTGAACCAGAAATAGCATAATGGCCTTTGCCTCTGGCTGAGTTACATAAATCCTAGAAACAGGCTCTGGAATTCTGTGCATTTCTTGAACTTGACATTAGACTTTTCCCATCATTTCTTCTTTATTGTCTTAGATAAATTTTACTCAGCTCAAGGCAGAAAGTGCCCTTGCCTGTGCTGCTCCTGGTTAACACAAAGTTGAGTTAATAGCAGTGTTATTCAGCCCAAGGAATTGTTTTTGCTCAAGTCTGAGTCAGAGGTTGATTTTCTTTTCACAAAAACATAGACAAACAGAGAGAGAAAAGACTTCAGGATGTCATTTGGTCCAGCTCCCTGCCTTCAGGCTGAGCAACCACAAACTATTCAAGACAAAGGGACATTTGTCTATCCTATTTTACAAGAAAAGTCAGAAACCACCTTTAGAAGACTACCAGAGGGTTTGACCCCCCTTATGATTAGGACCTTTTGCTGATCTCCTGCTGGACTTCTGTTGTTGAAGACCATGCTTTTATACCCCTTTTGTAGAAATGAAGAATTTTATCACAATAGTCTTTCATGTAATTGAAGATAGTCCCTAGAAAGGCAGTTCCCAGACTACAATTGATCTGTATCAAAAGGTTTTTTTTGTTATTGGAAATTCAGGATGCACTTTGTTTAGAGTAATAACTATCTTCCTCCATAACAGTCATTCTCCACATAATAAAACTACAAATAATACAACATTGCCATTATGGCACATTTTGGGATAGGAGTCAGAAAGTTCTGGGTTCGAAGTCCCACCTCTGAAATATATCAGCTGAGTGACCCTGGCCCATCCTGGGTCTTAGAACTTTTAAAACTGCATATGTTGAAAATTGTATTTCAATATAATTTGACTTTTTATATTTTGTAATCCTTTGTATTTGAATTTATGCATCTGAAAACATTACTTGGAAGATTCCAGAGGCTATACAAGACTGCCAAAGGGGTCCATGATACAAAAAAAGGTTAAGAACCTCTGCTCTAAGAATGTATGTTACAGGACCTATACCAAAAACACACACATCCTAATACAATAACAGTATATTTTAAAATTTGCATGTATGTAAAAGGAGGAAATTAGGAAGTGACTTATCTTCTGATACATTCCATATAGCCAGGGCAAAAGGAATAAACTCAGGCTTATTCAACTAATCTGGACACTCAGACCTAGGACCATTTTCTGGATGGGAATATGGGTCTTTGATTAAGCAAAGACACAGCTCCTCTCACTGAATGTCTCAAATGGGAAACCTTCCTTCTGCCTTTCATCACACAATTGGTGTGTACACTTCAAATTCTATATCTTCGCTAAAAATGGGGAATCTTGTTAATACCAAATGCTAATCCTATCCAATGCTAGATTTGATATGCTCCTAATGAAGGATTATCCTATGCATTAAACTTAAAGCCTAGATCTAGAATGTGCTATCCTTAAGATCTGTTACCTACATTACATTTCCCAGTAGCTCAAGTTCCCAATATGTGCCTTATTTTAATTCTCTTTAATTTGCCCCATTTCTAGTGACTTTTAAAGTCCTTTGCTTATTATTCCAGAAAAGTTTCTCTTAAAAAGTTATTGTAATCCTCAAGGGCCATCTTTCATTCTCTTGGGATCCAAGGTTCCTTCATTGTTGGAGCCTCCATATTCTGTCCACAGAACACACAAATGACAGAGTGAAGCAAATTCCCAGCCAAGATAACCTGGAAATTCAACAGGAAGGGTCTTTCACACTGGGCAGGGAGAGGAGAGCACTCTGGGTAACAGGTCTCATGGGACTGAATCATTGGCAACTATGGCAGTTTTCAGACTTCTCAAGCCACAAACACCAAAAAGGTTAGTGGGAAAGCTCTGTGAGACCTGGGTGAAAGAGGTGCTCACAATCTGATAGAGTCTGACCCCAATCTGGCAGCAGAGGCTGCTTCTGGAGCTCTGGGCCCACAGATAGTGGGAGATCTAGCGATTGATACAAAATCACTGAAGCCTGGGACAGTCCTCCCTCTCCCACTAGAAGCAATAGTCCTACCTTGACAAAGAGTTAGAAAGTCATGTATTAGGCTGGGAAGATGGTTAAACATCGTAAGAAACTCAAACTATAGAATCTTATTTTGGTGACAAAGAAGATCAGGGCATACAAGCAGAGGAGGACAGCAGAGTCAAAGCTAATACATCAAAAGCCTCTAAGAGAAGTATGAATTGATCTTAGGACATGGAGGAATTCAAAAAGAATTTTGAAAACCAAGTAAAAGAAGTAGAGGAAAAATTGGGAAGAGAAATATGACTGATGCAAAAAAATCATGAAAAATGAGTCAACAACTTGCTAAGAGAACCAAAAAAAACACTGAAGAAAATAACACCATAAGAAATAGACTAACCCAAATGGCAAAAGAAGTTCAAAAAGTCAACGAGGAGAAGAATGCCTTAAAAAGCAGAATTGACCAAATGGAAAAGGAGGTCCAAAAGCTCACTGAAGAAAATAATTCCTTCAAAATTAGAATGGTGCAAAGGGAAGCTAATGACTTTAAGAGAAACCAAGAAATCATAAAACAGAACCAAAAGAATGAAAAAGTAGAAGACAATGTGAAATATCTCATTGGAAAAACAACTGACCTGAAAAATAGATCCAGGAGAGAAAATTTAAAAGTTATTGGACTACCTAAAAGCCATGATCAAAAAAAGTGCCTAGATATCATCTTTCAAGAAATTATCAAGGAAAACTGCCCTGATATTCTAGAACCAGAGAGTAACCAGAGAGTGATTGCCTCTGGAAAGGAATACTAAAAGGAAAGGAAAACTCCTAGGAATATTGTAGCCAAATATCTTTTAACTCTCTTAAAAAAAAACAAAAAACTCTTGCTACTGCTCTCCAAGAATTATAGTTGAGTTTGTGACCACACTATGTTTCCTTGATGCGATGTTTGTAGAGTTTTAAGTCACTCTCTTCTTCTGGTTTTGTATCCTTAGATTGCCTGTCACTATTATAGCTCTTTATGACAGAATTCTTTTTACTTACTCACTTTCACAGCTTCAGACTCAAAGTTAGGACTTTGCAGAACTTCTGGAGGGAAGATCTGAGCTGGTCTTCTTAATGCTTTTTTAGGGTTCCTTCCCCTCTCCTTCCCTCCCTTCCTCTTCCCTCTTCTGCCCTGAATCTTGAGCCTACTGCACTCAGTAGGCTCAAGACACCTACTGATCTACTGAAGCTCAGACACCATGGGGCCCCTGCCCCTGCCTAAAGGCTTCTGGACCCTCCTGACTTCAGAATGAATAGGGTCTTACCAGAGGGACAGCTCAACATGTGAATAGTATCTATTATATAGGCTTTCTTGAAATGAAAATTTATTGCTCTATATTGTGAATCCTCTCTCACACTCTGCTGTGTACAAAACAATGTTTTATTTTCTTTTCTTATTTTTTATTTTTTTAGTTTTAGTATTTAGATTTGTTTCTTTTTTCATTTCTTATTTTGGATTTAAATTTAAAAATAAAAAGTAGAATAAGATATATCTTTCCCTCCCTCCACCCTCAAATGGTTTCATTTAAGTGCCTTCTGAGGTTCTTCCATTGCTGAGATTCTAATATAGTCATTGTAGGAATTCTCAACATGTTAGAGAAAAAGAAAAAACTTTCAACACACACCCTCAGAGTTTTCCTTAGTAAGAAAGCTCCTAGATACATCTACCTTCCTTTACTAAAGTCACTGATCTATTTTAAGGGACAAAATAATTTTATTTTTAATTCTATCCCCTTCAAAATGAAGGAGAGTGAGAAGCTAGCTCTAGTTCACGGATCATGAACTATTTCCCACTTGGATCAGTGTTAAAGGGACTGTGTGGTAAGCAAATTTATTTACCCCATTCCTATTTTTTTCCTCACCTTACTCACTGATTCACTTTCAGGAGAGGGGGGTTCCCAGTAAATGCACTTCTCTACTTTGCAAAGTAGTTTCAAAGGATCTGTAATCATCTTTATATTTATTAGCTCTAAGCCCCCAGTCATAGATAATGCTTCCCTACATCTCAGTATTATCTTTATAGCTTTCCTGGGGACATCTCCCCGTCATGAACATACTCCCCACCCCTAGTCTCAACTACTCCCTCCCAGCTATATTTCCATTAAGTACATCCTAACTAGCAAGTGTAGGTAGTTACCACTGCTTATAAAGCCAAAATAAACATTTAAACCAAAAAGAGAAAAAATAGCTCCAGGCCCACAAGAAAGATTTCTTGGGATGAAAGGAAGCAATGAATTGTTATCTTGGAGTCTGTAGTGGTGGGGAGTGAAGGTTTCTCCAATATAGCTTACACCTGAAGGGCCCAAACCACTTGGTTGTTGGAGGCCTGTCTCCCTCCCCTCTGCTTCTACCCTCTGAGCTTCACATTTCTTTCTGTAGCTTACCTTTTTTCCAGCCCCATGCTTCTCCTGCTGACCCATCAGGAATAGCCTTCCTCTTCATAGTTCCTTTCACTTTGATCCCTATGCAGAAACTCAGTGTCAGTTTAACATGTAAGATTTGCAGACATCTCCAGCATGGTAAGAATAAAAATAGGAAGGAAAATTAACCTCAAATGAAAGCTGGTAATGAACAGGACTCTTGAATATTAGTGGGTTGTTTTGTTTTTTTTTTTAAATTCAAAAGAGATATACATAGACAATTGTCACAAACTTGTCTTGGGTTTGTCAATACAATAGTGCCACCTACTGTCCTTTTAAAACTATGATTGGCCTTAAGATTGGGCCTGGCTGTGAGATAAACTGATGCAATCTGTTACTCTTTCTTTGGCATTAGGAGCCTTTCTGCCATGTAATAAAGGATCCCAGGAGCCACCCCAATTTAAATAAAATTTATGTGATTTCAGATACTAGATAGTGGAAAAGTACTGGTCTGGTAGGATGGAAACAGGGATTTATTTTAATGTCTTATTTGTCAAGCACTGTGCTAAGTGCTTTAAAAATATTACCTCATTTGATCCTCACTGCAATCCTGTGGGTTAGGTGCTATCATTGTCCATGCTTTACAGTTTAGGAAACTGAGAGGTCAAGTGGCTTGCCCAGAATCATGCCACTAGAAAGAGCCTAAGACTGGATTGTAGCTAAGGTCTTCCTGTCTCCAGGCCCAGCATTCATCCGCTAAAGTACTTAGCTACTCTCAAATAGGAAAAAATGGGTTCTAATTCCTGCTTTGCAGCTAATGAGCTGGGGGATGTCTGGGGGATGTTGTTTTAGCTTCTCTGGGCTTATTTCTTTTCTACAAAATGAAAGGGTTGGATTACATCAACTTTTAAGTCCTTTTCCAGATGCAAAATCATATGACTATAAGATCAGTTTGGTTTGGATATCATTTTAAAGAGCTTCATGAAACCTTTTAAGTTAATTGATCCAGCTGACACAGTGGCAAGCTGGCAAGAAGGACTTTGAGGGGCCTGGAAATAGTCCACCTAATCTTAGGAAGGGGAGATTGCAGAGAAGGGCTGAGAAGTATTACAGATCTAGAAAAGCAAAGACAAGAGTCCAAGTGACTCAACAAAGGCAGGAAGGCATGGACAGATACAACTGGTCCAGGGTCCAGATCTCATCAGGTCAAAAAGCACTACTAATGTGGATGGTTAGCAGATTAGTAGTAGACTGTTAGCTATTTGTCATCAACCAGGCTTTATAATCTCTGCTTTATGTGGACAGCACTGGGATTCCAGGTGTTGTTTATGGCCAAAAGCAGGTCACAGGCTTCTAAATCAAGTTTTGTCCCCTGGTGAAAAGAAGGGCAAAAATCTTATACCTAGGAGGACCTAGTTGGCAATAGCACACTGACCCTAGAGTCAGGAGGACTCAAGTTCAAATCTAGCCTCAGACATTTACTGGCTGTGTGATGCTGGGCAAGTCACGTAACCCTGATTGCCTCAAAAAATAAAAAAATAAATGCTACATTGGGAAAAGAAACACTTCCAGGTTGCAAATCATTTTTACTAGCTTTGCAGGCCTAACCTAACAAGGATAGTTGTTCTATCAGCAGTCATTTACCTAGTGGCCTATAGTAACCTATACTTTGTGTGAACACATTGGATACAGAAGTAAAATGGACACTCTGCTTAGTGGCCTGTCATCCTAGAGATTCATCCAGCCTACCTTCATTGTAGTTTTCCCCATTTGAATACACAAAAATGATCAAGGGTTTGGAGACTTAAATTTTATTCCAAGTTCTATCACTAAGAAACCTTCAGGTGTATCACTTAACACTTTGGACCAGTGAGGCCACACATGACCTTCTAGGTCCTTGGGTACAGCCTTTTCACTATGTTCAAATTTTACAGAACAATCCTTTTATTTAGGGGATTTGTTCTATGAAGTTTGGATTCAGTCAAAGTGCCGCACCTGAGGACCTAGAGGGCCACATGTGTGGCCCTTAGGCTGCAGGTTCCCCATCCCTGAAGTCTGGGCCCTTGCATTTTCATAAATAAAATGAAATGGTTGGACCAGATAATGTCCCATCTACCTCTAAAATTCTGAGCCTACACAACTTCTTCTAGTTTGGATGTTGTATGGCCTCTTTCAATGACTTGCATGTCCCCTGTCACACATGGGCCCCTCAGAAAAATTATCTCTATTTCAAGAAACTCTTTGAGTCAATGCAAACTCAAAGACTCCACTAATGTCTTCACTTTCACTAGTCCCTGAGAAGACACAATCAGCTGAAACAAAGGCATTTAATAAAATAACAGTAGAAAATGTAAGAGTGGGACATTTCTCAAAAAAAAAATTGGGGACACATTTACCACAATTGGTGGGAAATTGGCACATATAGAGAACATGTAGCCTGGGACATACATAGGGAGCACATTTGGCCAGGATACGTATATTGGGGACATAAAAATCAGGAATACGCATGACTAGGCTTGAGGTATTCACTAGGAGGGAATTCCTGTAGGATCTATCTGTTCACTGTTTTCTTCTGTGTTCAAATCTACTTAACGACTATTCTGTTTGTTTTGATGTGTTTGAAAGAATGGGCTTTGAAGGAAGAAAAAGCAGTGTCCTTTTCAAATGATTAGAGAGTGATTAGAAAGTGCAATTGGCAGCAGTGGAGGGAGCCCTGAATGGAGAGTTAGCAGGCACAGATTTGAATACTAACTCTGTTACTCCCTGTTTGGCCTGAGGTAAATCACTCTTCTTTAGGTTTCAGTTTCTTCACTTATAAAAATAAAGAACTTAGACCATGTCATCTCTAAGGCTCCTTTCAGCTCATATTAAGCAATCCAGTGCAAAGTAGCTTTTATATCAGCTTCAAGCTTTTCAACACAAGTTAAGCAGAAGGAAAAATATGTATATATAGAAAAAGGCAAAATCAAGAGAAGACACAGTCACATAATTTCAGAGTTAGAAGGGAGCCCTGTAGACACCTAGGCCATACTAGTTAAAGTATCCCCTCCTGGTGGCCTAGTGACAGGGGTACTTTACATCAGACCACAAGAGGCCCTCCAAAGAGGGGGGACCTACTACCTTAAAAAGCATTGCCATTTCACTTTCAGAATCATACATGGTAAATGTATGCAGAGCATATCTGTAATTTAACATTCGAAGAAGGTTGAGGAGAATCACAAGAGGCAGTTTTCCCCTTGTGAGAAAAAAAATAGAAAAAGTAGAGATTGAAGAGCTTTCAGAAAGCTAGCACTAGGCTCTAAATTCCTTCTGGGTTGGGAAGGAAGACTTGGAGATGATGAATACCATTCAACACACTTCCTTTTCTGAAGCTTTGATTGACTCTCCCAGATGTCTCACACATCTTTGAATATCCAAAACTAGCATTGATTTTTATTGACTCATGCCTGCTTGCCTTTTTCTTTCTTATTGATGTTGACCTCATACTCTCCAGCGTGTTATTGGAGGGAGATGAGCAGCTCTGCCGTTGGCGTCTTTAATGGTGATGTCACACTGGTCTTACTCACTAGTGTGACGTTCCCAAGGTAGCAGGAATCAGTCTCTTTCTGAACTTCTTTGCTGGTATTTTTGTTGTTGTTAAATCATGTCTGACTCTTCATGACCCCATTTAGAGTTTTCTTGGCAAGGATACTGGAGGGGTTCGCCATTTCCTTCTCCAGCTCATTTTACAGTTGAGAGAATTGAGGCAAACAGGGTTAGGTGACTTGCCCAAGGACATACAGCTAGTCAGTATCTGAAGCCAAATTTAAACTCAGGTCTTCTTGATTCCAGACTTAGTGTTTTAGCCATTGCACCACCTAACTGCTTTTGGTGGAATGGGGGACTCTAATATCCCCAACAGATAGGTAGCATTCAGCCAGTCAACCTCAGTGCCCCCAGTGATCACCTGACAACCTACATCACGTGAGTTACACCAACTCTTCATAGGCTGTTACAGATAAAGTAGAAAGTTAATACCTTCTCTCGTTAAGTGGTAAATAAGCAAGTAGATAAGCACTTGAATTAGAATCTGGGGAAGCTAAAGATGTGTTTTGATTTTGCTAAGCAGGAAATTATGCATAGGCCTAAAGGTATTTTTTTGTACTTTTTTTCAAATTAAAAAGCATTTATTTTCTCTCCCTTTCATAGGCCCCACTCACTCTTGAAAAATAAGAAAAACCAAATCCTTGTAACAATTAGGTGTAATTACTTTGACCAAAAAAAAATCTTACATGAATTCATTTATGCCTGAACCTTTTCAATCCAAGCCCCAAGGGGCAAAAATAGCTTTTTGTTAGAGAAAATTGAAGGAACCTAGGATTTCAATAAGCAGAAACTAATAGCAATTGAAAACTTAGGATATAGCATATCTATGTTGGAATTACTTAAATTCTTCTAGATCAGTTTTCCCCACTTGTGGGCCCAGAAAGAGGGACGGGAGGAAAAGGAATTATTTTGTAAGTGAATTGGGAATTCAACCCAAGAATTGTAAGTTTTTTCTTTTTTTAAGCCTCAACAAAACATTCAGCATGTCAGTAAAATAAGAATCTTCTGTAGACTCAATAGAAAATGCCTCATAGTGCCATCTAGTGATTATATATATGGCTTGTTATTTTTTTTTTTTAACCATCAATGCTGAGAACTTTGAAATTTAAAAACATTATAAAATTGATCACATCTTTTTGCAGTCCTGTATCTCCTCATTCAATGGATGCTTTAAAAAATAGTCAGACTACTACCATGTGAGGCCATCATATTAAGAAAGTTTGAGAACCATTGCTCTAAAATAATTTTTAATATGTAATTAACTTTATTATCTATGTTTATTTTAACGAATCACTTCTTTTTATAGGAAAAGCACAATTAAATAAGTCTTGTGCTAAAACCTCAGAATTATTTTGTTCATTCCCAAAGAAAGCAAAGCAAGTTGGCCCATACAGCTATAAGCCAAGAGCCATCATTCAACTGATGGCAGTTACCCAAATTACAGACATAGTTTCAAGGTGGAAATAAAGAGTATCTGAAGACTTAGACTTGACAATTCATCCCTATCTCATGGCAGCAAATGTCACATATCTCTATTTCCCAAAGTCTAGACTCTGACAACCTGTCACCTGGCCAGTAGCAATCTCTGTAGACTCCTCAACAGGAGACCCACTTTCTAGGCAGCCCTCTAGCCCAGAACCTTACTTACTTGTTGACTATGACATTGTGGCTCTCCATTACAATGCATACATTAAAAAGAAAAAACCTCAAAGTAGTGTTGTTTCCTCATGCTCCAGGCTTTCATCTCTTAGCTCTGAATATCAGAAACCTCAAAGTTTAGTTGTTTAGATAAGCCAGGAATAAATACACCCTGGAGAAGCTGGGTCAAACCATTCAAACTCAAAGAAAAACACACACAAAAGCCACCCAAATAATTCATGATGAAAAATAAAATTACTAGGCACACTAGCAATCTGGTGGCTTACCGTAGAGACGAGCAAGTTAAAGATAAGGATGTTTATATTCCACAACACAAAAGAGAAATTTGGGAAGATTATGTAAAATTACCCCCACCAACGTTGCTTTACATTAACACAGTTAATGCATTATAACCAAACTTCAGAGTATGATATAGAGGAAACAGTACCGAATTTACAGTCAGTGGTCCTGGGTTCAAATTCCTGCTCTTTTATTTATAAGACCCTGAATTTGGTATCAGGAATATCTGAGTTCATATCTCAACTCAGACATTTACTAGCTATGTGACCCTAGGAAAGTAACTTAGCCTTTCTCATTGATAAAATAGGGAACAAAAGCACATACATCACAGGGTTGTTATGAGGATCAAATGAGATAGCATTTGTGCAATATTTTCTAAACTTTAAAGTGCTATAGAAATGCTAGCTATTGTTACTATTATTATTATATACAGGGTACACATTGTTTCCCCTAAAAGACAGTCTATAGGCTGGAAACCACACTGAGATGAGGGGGAAAAGAAGGTGCCAATAGGGATAAGTACACCAGAGTCAATCTGCAGCATCAGTGGGCTGGTTTGGATATTTTCCCCTAGCTAGTACTGAAGATAAGACACATTTCCTGTTTTGTTTTGTTTTGTTTTTTTACTTTTTTTAATTTTTAATTTATGAAATAGAACAAGCATTTCCATGGTTTCTAAGTTTTGTTCCAAACTCTCTTTCTCTTCCTTTGTGTGCTTTTGATTATATCAAAAGATATCTGATTACTTTGAGAAAAGAGCCTCAAGTGAGCACCTGTTTCTTTTTTAACAACCTTCTACCATCAAGAGCAATGGTCTCTTATTGTTGTAATAATCACAAGCCAATTTTTTGGTCCTCAGTCTCAAAATCCACTTAATTTGTCCTCCTCTGTTTCCTTCTTCTCTTCCTATTCAAATCTCCCCCAAACCACCTTGTATTTCAAATGCCTTATGTCATAAAATTGACATCATTATATCACTCAAATAGTTCCTCAATCCTAACTCCTTGCTACAGAGACTATTACCCCAGCATAACCTGCCTAAATACTGTCACTTACCTCCCTAAGACCACTTTACTAGTTTACTTGTATATGAAGTATTTTACTTTCAATTTATTTACTTTCAATACTTAATTTCAATTTTTCGATATTCGTAATTTTTCAATATTCAATGTTCATTCAATATTTTATTTATTAAATGTTTATATAGGTGGTAATGGTGGTGGTGGTGGTGGTGGTAGTTGGGTGGAACTGTGGATAAAACAATGGACTTGGAGTCAGGAACACCTGAGTTCAAATATGACTTCAGATATTTACTAACTGTACCACCCTGAGCAACTCACTAAACTTCTCTCAATTTCCTTGTCTGTAAAATGAGGATAATAATGATAGCACCTGTCTCCCAGAATTGTGAGGATCAAATGGGATTTTATGTATTTTCAAAGCCTAGCAATCTTTTTTTAAAAAGTCATAATTTCTACCCATAGAAACTGATGAATTTAAAAATGAACAAAGCAGAAGAAATGATAATAATAATAGCACAAAAGATGATAAGCTTGGGAAGGGGAAGGAGTGGAAAGAAGTCAAAGCACTTGTCTTCACAATAATCCCATAATTCACAAGGCTTAGTGGAGGGGTATTGAGGTCATGGGAGGAATTGTTAGCAAAAATGATTTATGCATCTCAGCAGTCAATTAAACGAAATGTTTTATAGTAAAGGAAGAGCAAACATTGGTTATAATGCCTATAAATTCTTAATAAATGAGAGATGATCTTCAAGCTAACTCAAGAAAAATCATCAGGTAACAAAGGCCATGAATATTCATCTTAAGAGGTACCTATAGCCAATTATTGTTTAGAAAGGGAGCTATGGGCAAAACATTGTAATTTCTCCCCACTCCTAACAAGAAAAATGGAATGTTTCTATTGGCAGTCAACGCCTAGCATACAAACTCCAGTTGTGAATTCCTGCATGGACACTAAGATCTTCTGCATAGTATGGAAGGTGATTTCCCGACCTGCATAAAAGCACATTTATTTGCTCATATTCTACTCTCTCCCTCTTTTGCTACCTACCACTGTCACTGCAGCAGCACTAAAACTGTGGGCTAAGGTTAATGGTTCCAACCTCATAAACTTAAATTCCTTAAGCAGCCCATTTCAGAAAAGATTTGCCTCCTTATGTCATCTAGAGTACTGAAATTGACTTTGGGGTTGGGAGGGTGGTTAAAATATTTTTCCTTACAGGATTTTTGCAAACACTGGTAATGAGATTTGCAATAGTCAAAGTGGAGAGAAGTCAGCTTTCCTGAAAGCATTTAAAATTCATGAAAATTGGAAGTAGGATGTCAGTGTTTGGTGGTGGTGACGGTGATAATGGCTGTTATTATTGTTGCTGAAACAATTTTGAGGTGGTGGAGGGGTGAGACAGATAGGGTATTTCATATTCTTACTAGGGCCTGGAAGGAATAGTTTTTTTCTTCTTTTTTTCCCACAAAAACAAAATAAAATCTCCAAGTTAGCTGTCTCTGCTGCAAACCTGAACTAGATTTAGGAGGGAATTTAACAGTTGACATTTTACCTGTAGCATTTTAAATGATACACATAATTGTGTGTCGATGCCTTTAGTTTCCATTTACTGTGAGAACTTTTCAGCACTTAGTAAACAACATTGAATCAGCTCCACACTAAAGAGATAAAGTTCACAGAAATACTGCTTCTGAGGTCAATAGGCTGCCTAACTTTACCATTAGATTTTCACAGCATTTTCAAATAATTTTACCTTCTTATAAGGAAAGAAAAATTAGCATGGCCAGTGTGTCAGAGAGCTGATATAGCCAGATGACCACTGGAAATAATGTTTTATTTTTAGACACTTGAAAATACACTAAGACCCACTAAGCAGTAAGCAAACCCAACACTGTTCCACTTCCTTTGAGATATCTACTTTACAAAGCATTGGCCAAAAGGATCATATGACCATATATTTAGAATAGAAATTGACCTTAATATTAATCGAATCCAACTCCCCTTGTTTTACAGTTGAGGATACTGAGGTCCACAGAAACTCAAGTCTTGCCTCTAGACCCATGGGAGCACTGATGATAGATAAAGCATTTGTGATGGAGCATGAGTTTTAGAGCAGGACTTCAAATTGGGGTTCTGTCCCAGGGAAATAGTTCGGCTGTGGTTCTCATTACCAAAAACTGTCAATGAAACTCTATTGAAAATAACTATTTTTTCATAGTAAGTGATCACAAATCAGAGGCTATAAACAATAATTAAGAGAAACTAAAACAAATGGCTTCATGTACTATAAATTTTGTATTGTGAAATGCAAATAAACAGTTGTTTAAATGCTCTATTTTCCTGCCTATACACACCCACACATGTAAGTTGCATGTAAGTATTTTTGTTTGAAGGGGAGAGAAGACAATCATAGGGGAAAACATAAGAAAAATTCAGTTTTTAGCATCAACTCCCTCATAGATTCATAGAAAACTCTTTTTGTTTTATTTTTGTGTTTTAACAGATGAGTGTGCTCTATTAAAATACTCCTTTTAAAAAAGGAAGAGAAAGGGAATTAGATTCATTACTGCTACATTTTACTTGTAAAATGAGAGGAGGAGACACACACACACATTGGCCATCTCCTACCTAAACTTACGTATCTGTTTTAATTCATATCACTAATCCATCTGAAGTAATACTAGCAAAATGTTTCTCTTTGTAAAGACTGGTTAATTTGAATACATAATAGACCATATTATAACTTGAAGAACTGCAAGCAGTCCATCCAGGTTTTTGTGATCCCTAAGACTGGATAATCTTTAAAGTCTTTTCTAATGCTATTATTTTATAAATCTCTCCAGATGGGCATTTAAATCCACATTTTAATGTGTACTGCCATTTTGTGTATGCTCCACCTCACCAATTCCCACTCCACTACCTTCCCGAAAAAAAAATTTTAAGTATTCCCAGAAAAAAGGGAAAATGCACATATTAGGACCCTCATCTGTGAGCTTCTTAAAAACAGAGACTAGTTTTCTGTTCGTTGTTACTTTTCTTGGTAACGTCAGCTCTTAATACAGTGCCTGGCACCTAGCAGGCATTTGACAAATGTTGATTTACTGACAAAAAGCATGTACTTGAGAGGCTTTTCACAGATAGCACATATTAGACACTGGAGGTTTTTTAACTCTTGATCTGGCCAGACAGGCAGACACCTTCAGAGGGGTTAATTATCAGCTTTATTCTAGTCTAGTCTTCTCAGAAGGGCAGCTGATAATAGAAGCACTCCTACAGCATTCCCTAATCACCCTTCTCATAGGGGTTGGAGAGAAGGGGGGGCGCAACTATCCCTACGTCTTAATGTGGCCAATCAAATCCCCTCAAACCTCAATGGGTACCGGCTGAGGCAGACACCTGCTTCCTCTATGCATTACCTGTGATTTCCCCTATGGATTCCCTATGATTTCTCCCCTTACTGACCAGTGCCCACTTGCTTTATAGGGCAACAGACAAAGAAGGCACCTTGTTAATGTTAAGCTAGCAATATCATCATTCCGTGCAAGCATAGTAAATATCAAGTAGTAGGACTGCCTATCACTAGGATTCTAGAAAGTACTCTATAGGATCCTTGGAACTATTCTAGGAGTTATTATGTAATGCTTGGAAACTAGACATTGCCATGGCCATGGATCCTGGGAAACTGAATTCTAAAAAGCGTAACAAATCCTTCTTACATACACATGCTTTAAAATAGTTTCATTGTTTTAAAAGGAAACTGGAAGTCTACTCATTTCTGGTTCAAAAGGGACTACAGAGTAATAAAAACACAATTGTATTGGGAATTGGGAGACTTAGGTTCTAGTTCTGTTTCTATTAGATAGCTATAAGACTTTGGGCCAGTAACTTAATCCTGAAATTTTCTCAATCTGTAAAATGGAGACTTCCAATGTGTTTTCTAAGGTCCTTTCCAGTTCCTAAAATTGTTCCACCAGAAAGTAAGATACCTTCAGAGAAAAGCTTGCCCAGCATCTTTGTATCTATGGCACCTACTGGTGCTTAATTAATGCTTGTTGAATTGAATTTAATGTAGTCTACACTCTCATATATTTTAAAATTTGCAAAATTCTTTCCCTGCAATAAACCTCATATATAGGTAGTGCCAGGATCATTACCCCCAGTTTGCAGAAGAAATGGTGGCCAAGAGGCACGAAGCAACATGCTCAAGGAAACTTCTCTAATGTGAGAATGGGGATCTGAAGCCAGGTTTCTCAGCTCCTAGTTCAGAACAAGCACACTGCTAATTTACATATATTTTTCATCACTTCCTTTGTGGAATCTGAAGTGAGGAATGAGTTGAATTGTGCACTCCTAGTAGTGCCTGTCATATGACAGATGCTTATAAATGATTGTTGCTGATGCACTAAGTCATTTTTTAAATCATCTTTAATGTGTTGTTTGCCATGTAGAATAGAACCATGAAAATAAAATAAATAATTATTAGCTACTTCATTTATGCCAGACTTTCATGACTAGTAAATGTATGTGGCATGACTTTCAGAAAAATGGGAACTGCCAAATGATGACTATATATTCTCAAAAATTATAGTTGAGAAAATATTTTCATGGACAGGTAACAAGCATGTTTTTGTAGCAAAGAAAATGTTGCTACTTTCAGGATTTAACCTAAATTCCTCAATCCTCTCCCTCCACCCCACCACCGACAAAAGCCTACAAGATCATTGTAGTGCAAAAAGGAAGTGACATGTACAGTGACGCTGTCACATACGGATGACAGTTACAAGAGGACAGATACCAATGGGGAACAGCATAGATATATGGTTTCTCTTGCCTTTAGTTCCACAAGCAACCTATATGGCAAACAGGAGTTTATATTTGATCCAGGCATAACTGGAGTTTATTGACTAGGAGATCAGACCTATGCTTTAGGAAAATTTGAACAGGCCACAGAATTTGTACTGCGATCAAAAACCCAAGATGCCTCTCATAGTTTTTAGACAAGGAGCTGAAACGGAGCTAATAGGAAACTGCCCCATCACCACTCCCCATCACAGTCACCACAGTGACTTTCCGATAGCACAAGTATGACCATATTACCCTCCTCAATCCAATTATTTCTGGCTCAAACATAAACTTGCTTGCAACCTGAAGTTCTTCACAATCTGTGTCTTTCTAACCTCAAAATGTTTTTACACCTCTCCACACACTCTGTAGCACAATCACACTGGCCTGTTTGATGTTCCTGTCACACAGTGCTCCAATTCCTATATCCGTGTATTTATGCCGCTATCCTCTGGGCTTCAAATGGAAGCCCCAGTTTCTTTCAAGACTCAGATAAAGAGCCATATTCAGCAGGAAGTCTTTCTGGATGCTCCCAGCTGGCCAGCTGTTGAGAGAGAGAGAGAGAGAGAGAGAGACAGAGACAGAGACAGAGACAGAGACAGAGACAGAGACAGAGACAGAGACAGAGACACAGAGACAGAGACAGAGACAAGAGAGAGACAGAGACAGAGAGACAGAGACAGAGAGAGAAAGATACATGCTATTTCTACCAGTTTCTTAGAACATAAGGGCTTTCACTTTTGCCTTGTATCTTCAGCACATTAATATAGGGCCAGCACATTGCAGGGGCTTAATAAATGCTTATTGACTGATTAACAAGTGCTCATTAGAATTATGTTTTAGCCAATTTGTACCCACCATGACTTATGTTTTGAGTTACCCATAAATTTGATTCTTCAGACATTAAACAAGACTAACAAATATATAGTCTCATCACAAGAATATTCCAATTTTAAGATGGATTTATATTTTGAAGTTTGGGATCATTAAAAATACTGCATAATTCCCAAAGCAATCTAGCCTGTTTTGTTTTTTTCTTTAAGTAATCAACAGAGTGATGTGGTGTATAAATCCCATACTTGGAGTGCTGAAGATTTGATTTTGAGTTTGAAATCTGAGTCAGACTTACTACCTATGTGACCATAGGCATATCACTTTTACTGCTCTGGGCACAGGCTCCTAATATGCAAAATGAGGTTAGACAGAGTGATCTCCAAGGTCCCTAGGATCTTACATTCCTATGTGTATAAATGTAATTCATGTGTGTGTGTATGTATATAAATACACATACATGTATACATATACATGTATGTATAGGGATGTATTAACTAAATGGATTGTCCATTCAATTGTATAACCTGGACAATAGGCAATTTCATTCATCTACTTTTTTTTGTATAGATTATCAAACTAATCTCTAAATAATCCTAGATCTAAATGAAGAAGCACTAAAATATTCTAACTTGATGCAACCAGCACATCTAAAAACAAGGGCATGTGAAGGGCCTAGGCCACAGGTTCCCAAAGTGGGCGACACTGCCCCCTGCAGGTGACACTGGAACAACTGGGGAGGTATTGAATAAAGAAGGAGGTGGTGGAAGCATAATTAAAGTGAAGGAAATTTTGAAAAACTGTTTGTACGTGTTTCATCTGTTGTATAGCAGTGTCAAGCTGCAGTGATTATATTATTTTCCAAATAAACAATCAAAATGCAAGTTATAACTGATCCATGCTCAAGTCTGCTGACAGGTCTTAAGAATGTTGCGAGGAGAGTACGTCATGCATTATTGGGAACTCCAGCATGCATCAGCAGGAATGTGTGTATGATGACTTGTTAACAGTGTGCTACTATATGGTTACATGATGTAAGACTGCATCATCAAAATTTCAATGCAGAAAACCCCCACAAATTCACAATCAATTATTAAATTTTCAGATGCATTATTTTTTTAATGTTTTATATTTTTTGAAATGATGCAAATTTCACAAAAAATCTATTAAAGGGTTAAAGAAAGTAGATTTCCAGGGAGGGCACTGAGTAACTTTTTTTTTTTTAAGGGGACAGTAGGTCAAATAAGTTTGGGAACCCCTGGTCTACTCCTTTTTCATTTGGCCTGTGCAGGATATCTCCTACAGTTCTAGCAAACACTGGTCTAGCAAAGTTTTCCATTTTATGTCTCATTTTACATCAATAGTGAAAAAGTAATTTGAAAAGAGTTATCCCTGGTTACACTTCTCAAAGAATCTTGTATGACATTAACCTATGTACAATGGCGCATTGGGGTAGGAATTTGGAGAACATCACAAAATAAATTGGTGTTCCTAATGGAGGACATATCACAAAATAAATTGATGTTCTTAAGACGGTGGAATTTTTCTAATGTTAAATTCAAACACATTCACACACATCATATTAAAAAGGGTGTTAGGCAGGACTCGAACGAAGATATGAGGAGACACTTCTCCAAACCTACCACTTCCTGGAGTAGGATACAAAGGTGTTACACATTACACGTTTTTGGAGGGATCAATGTATTGATCAGTTATGCTTTCTTCCCCTCTAAAAATATCATAAGGGACAGCTTTCTCAGATGGAGTTGGGGAGATACGTGAGGTAACTATTGTGAAGTAAGAAACAGAAAATATCAACAACTCATTTTTAAAACATGTTATAGTAGCCAAGGAATTAGTGAGTGAAATAGATCTGAATTAAGAACTAACTCTAAAACAAGGGTTGTCTCTGATAATGCACTATACACTAAGTTTTGAGAACTGTTCTTCCATTTCTTCCCTAGTACTTCATTGGCAGGGCATGTGACAACAGTATAAGCCGTGCTGATTATCTGTTAAGAGATGTGAGAAAAATGGAGATGAATTATAGCTCCTGCTAAGATAAAACAAAGTTAGAATCTAGAGACTCTTCAAAATGTGCTGTAAAGAAGTTAAAGTTCAAAGCATGTATGTGGCAGGATTGTACAGGAGGGGTGCTTTGGGGGAAAGGCAGAATGGTACAGGAAAGAAGATAGAATAATGTATTTTTGCATCATGGGCAAGTTGAGTACTACCTATACAGAACCTGAGAGCTATCTGGAAGGTTGAGTTGTGAACAATCTATTACTTGCTTCTGAGTCATGAGGGCCAATAAAGCTTCTTTCATCATCTTTGAAAGTCTCATCTCTACAGAAAGTAGAGGTATTTCCTGGACAACAGGACTGAGGGCTGAGAGAATGCATGCTTTAAAAAAAAACAATCATTTTGCCATGAAGATGGATGCCTCAGCCTTCTGCTCCTGGCTCAGAGTAATCCCCACCCCACAAAGAGAAGCAGTTATCTGCATAATTCTACCCAGGAATAGTAATCTTATCTTCGATGTTTATAAATACTGGTCTACTTTTAACTTTGAGTTCTGCAGGGTAAGTAGAACTCATATTTAAATTCCATGTAGCAAACACTGATAATCTGCAAATTGTTGTGCACACTCAAAATAACAGTACAAGACAAGGACTAAAGTATTTCACAATCGATTAAATACGAAGTCCTTGTAATGGACAATCTATACCTTAGTGTAATAAAAATGATAAATTCATGTTGATAGTTATGAACCTTTTATTACTTCTAAGTCTCCTCTGCACTAAAAAATATCCTTACTAAATCATAAAAACAAGGTGATAGTTTTGCATTTTTTAACCATTTTTACTTTTATTACACTTTATGAGGTATCAACACAGAGCAAAGCAGGAGACTCAGTAATTAGGGGTACTGAATATGCAGTCTTTTCCTGGGCTAGACAAACACTCATAAAATTGCCACAGGGCTTTAATTTTCACTCATCCTCCCTGTTTTTAGACTGTACCTCCAAATGTTGGCAGTTAGAGGGAAGCTAGGACAATTAAGGGATAAAATTGTCCTCATTTCAGACAACCTAGATGATCTTTCCTCCCTCCCCACCCAGTTCATGGTTATTTCAGATGTGGAAAAACATTTTCCCCTCAGAGAAAAAGACTAAAATGTTAAATAATGAAAATGCTGATTCCTTTGACATACCCAAAGTGGTCAAATTTCCTTTGTCTTTCCCTAATGCATCTTATTTTCTCTACCACATCATTTTCCTTTAATTTACATGCTATAATGTCGATCTAATTTGTTTTACTCCTTGATCACTTTTATTCTGTTTATTTTAAAAGTCAAATATTTCTGTCATTAGACCCAGTGGGGCAGACCTGGAATCTTTACCTGAGGAAGTTTGATGTTGGAAGATCACTTGAACTCAGGAGTTCTGAGTTGCAGTAGGGCTAAAGGCAACCATGGGTCTACACTAAGTCTGGCACCAACATGGTAAAGCTAACAGGGGAAAGGGAAAAGAGAATTTGGCAGCATCAAGAGGGATAATCAGCCCAGGTTAGAAACTGCAGCTTCCAAATTGATCAACTGTGAAATCCAGACATAGTCCTTGAGTATCTATTGCACTTTCAGTCTGGGAAATGGAGATTCACTCTCAAAATATTTTTTTAAAAAAGTTAAGTTGCTTCCTCTTTGTAACCACTGATACTTTCTATGCTGTAGTCCAAACAGAAAAAAACAGTCCTTCTAACACAGCGGAGGCATGGGGACATTTTCTGTGGTAGATAACTGCTAATGTCTATAGTATCTGTATACAGACATTTAGTGTGCACTCAACACAAACACACACACACACACACACACACACACACACACACACACACGATGCTCAGAACTTTGGAAATAAAATGTTATAAAAACTGACAACAGAAAATACTAATAAATATCTGCAAGGACATATAGATGTCTTCTGAAACTTGAGATAAAAAGGTTAGCAGCTATTACCTACGTATAATAGTAAATATTTTCATCCTTATAGTTTTACTCAAAATGTTAGTTTTTATACTAAATAAAAAATATAACATATATTCTATTAAGGTAAGCTCTGGTTGGTTTTAAAACTTCCAGAAGATATTAAGTACAAGCCTGGCACCAGATATTAGGCTAGGTTTGGAAAGGCTCACCAAGAGAATAACTTTTCACCATAGCAACTCATAAAATGGATAAAATGTTATATGCATAAAGTGGGTATAGTAACACATCACCTGTCTGGATCTTTGTCATATGGCAACGTCCTTTATCTGGAGAAATTTTCAAGATCCAGGAACTAAGCAAAAGGCCTTTGATTAGTAAAATACAACTGATGCTCCAAAGTACCTCAAGTCCTCATTTTAATTCAAAGAAGCTTGTGTAGCTACCAGTTTTGCAAAGCCTCGGAAACAGGAAATTAGATGGAGGAATAAGATGGGAAAAAGATATGAGAACAATGGGATATCAAAGGCTACATTATAGGTAGGCAAAGAACATTTTTAAAAACTAGACATCAATAAAAACAGCAGTTCAGTCTGAGTCTGTCTAGCACAGGAGCCAAGTAGCTATTTATATACAGCTTTCCATACTTTAACGAGTCCTAGTTAGTACTCAAGGGTAGGGGTATATCCTTCATCGTATTTTGACAGAATACAAAAATGGATGATCATAACTATAACCTTGAGTCTAAAAACAGTTTAATTATGCTCAAGGCCAAGGAAGTATATAAAACATTTTAGAAAGGTTTCCAAAAAATATGGTTCCTATAAAAATAAATTTTGTTACTTCAATGGGTAAGCTTTCGGAAAAATTTGACTGACCAAGTTCATTCCACAAGGGTCTCAGAGGGTTGATATCTTCTTATATAATTTCCAAAAAATATTTATTACATAAAGACCAATGAACAAGAGAAAGCCTACAACTTTCTCAATTCATTAATGATCAAAAACTCAAGAAAGTAAGTCTGAATATTAAAATGTTGTTTGGGAAATTATGGTAATATATTTTAAAAGGAAAAGTGAACAATTTAAGAAAGGAAATATTTATGGAAAATATGCTGTATCAGTCATATCTGTCAGTGAACTTTTTATAAAATTAAGTACTAAAGCAGTCACAATAGTCCCACCAGTCTGCTTAGAGGACGGTTCTTGATTTACCTTTTTCCAATTTGTTAGTTGGGCTGTTTCTTGTGAAACCCAAACTTGCGAAAGTTAGTTATCACTAATGTATTTCATTACAGGAATTTACAGATGGGCTCTGTCATCATCCCTAAGAAAACCCCCTGCTATCTTTTATCTTCTTCCTATCTTCTATCCACAGTAATTCAAGATTTCCCTCTTCAACATTTTCCCTTACAGCTGAAATGGGAAATCTGCCAGAAAATCAAATTGCCTCTCTTCCTCTAGGCTAAGAAAAAGTATGGAAATTATGGCAACCAATTATTTCTCATACAATAAGGAGGGTTGGAAGAACATTCAATTATGGAGGAAGTTTAGATTTCTGTAAAAGTTATTTTAATGTAGACATTGAAAATACCAAGGAAATAAGCCACATACGACAAAATTTTTACTAAATGAACAAAGTCAACACCTTCCCAACCCCAAACTTGTCCATCAAGCTTGAAGAAGTAAATGTCTTCCAGAAGTATTCAGCCACCACTGTAAGACAAAAAAGAAAAGTTTTGAATAAATTTTATTTTAGCCCATCAAAATAAAACAAAATTAAAAAAAAAGAAAACCTTTATATAAATGAAAGGTCATTATTTTAGAGATAGTCTTCACATTAACACAAGAAACTCAATATACAATGTCATCCACTCATTTACTTTTCTAAACATTTGTCGAGCATGATAGGCCACAAAGAATCAGTTTTAATAGCCAAGAGGTATCTCAGAGATCTAGATTGGCAGATCAGGGGAATGCCAATGACATAGTACAGCCTGATTTCAGCATAGATTTATATATGAACTTGAGAATATTATAATAAAGTGCTATTGGGGAAAATGGATCTGGAAATGCTGGTAAAATAAATTCTAGAAAGTCAGAGATAAATCAATTGTGGATCATGGGAAAATAATATCCATTTTCTGTCTACATGTTTTTACAAGGGAAAAAGCTGCCTTCTGGCAACATGCTCAGCACAATCAAGACTGGCTTAAAAGAAACAGGTCTGTTCCATAGTTTAAATACGTTTTTAAGTTTAACAACAAAAACATATTTTAAGACTTTATTATAAGCACAAAAACTTGAAATAATTAATGTGTATCCTGGTTATCTTCAAGAATGTTGGCATTTACCTATATTTTTCTATTTTAACCTATTTTTCATTTTGTCTAACATACCTATTTCTCTAAGCAATACTAATGACTCCTTTAGATCTGTGTTAAGCCTAATTCTGAAATCAAATGTTACCTTTGCTGTGATGTTACTGCTGCATCTCAAGTCTTGCTAGTTTATCTGCACAGTTAAACCAGAATATGTTCTTGTCTACCCTTGAAGAACAGATATGGCAGCTTCATAACAGAATATTCTGTTTTGCATATATTTTGACTTGAAATCATTCACGGAGGCAGAAAATGCTCAGAAGAGTTCAATAAATTGGCTAGGTAACTACCTTTCCAATCTTACAATTTGGGTGGCCCTATCTTTGAAGGATACAGGGAAGTAAAAATTCAGCTGGAAAGTCAGAAGCAGGTTATTTTTTTCCTTATCCCCAAACCAGTACACATACACACACACAAAAACATTGGTTAAAGAACTGCAAAAAGATACCTAATAGACTGACGGAGGATGTCCTCCAATATACTGAAGAGAGCTCTAGTGGTATGCCAAAAAAAGTAGGAGGATGGGGGGGTAGTGGGGTGGGTGTGTGTGGGTGTGACAAGAGTGTCTGTCCTGTTCAATATTTTTTTTTCTAATGATTTCCAGAAGGATATAATATACTTATAAAATTTTCAGGGGAAACTAATAAGTGAATGACAGGATCAAGATTCAAAATTCTAGGCTCACAATTAGTAAGATGAAATTCAACAGAGAAAAATGAAGTCCTATACTTAGATTCAAATAAATAAGTTGTATAGATAGAACAGCTAGTGGGAAGAACTGTCCACTTTCAGTGAAAAGTATCTATGAGTTTAAATTAAGTAACTACAATCTCAATACGAGCTAATGGTATAAAAAGCCAACTTAATCTTAGGCTACAGAAATAAAACGACAGTACTCTAAAAATGGAATAGTCCTATAATATAAATATATATAGTGATAGACTGCAGTACTGCATGCTTAGTGCTATAAAAGGTGGTAAAGTCTTAAGAAGGACATTGATAAACTGGAATACATCAAGAGATGACCAATATTAGAAGATAAGGTTTATATGGTGTACTAAGATCTGGCAAAGAGCTTTACACAACAGCTGGAAGAACTAAGAATACTCAGTCTAATAAGGAAAAGATGAATGTGACCCAAATATTTGATGGGCTATTATTTACTTATTTGAAAACCAAGAATCAATAAGAAGAAGCTAAAAGGAAGCCAATTTCAGTTCAATATAATATAGGATGACTATTTTGATACCTAAGATAACTCACATAGTGCTTTAAGGTTTCCAAAGCACTTTTTTCACAACAATCTTGGGGAATATAAAGTACAAAAATTACTATATCCTCATTTTACAGATGAGGAACCTGAGGCTCAGAGAGATGATAAGTCTTACCCCATGGTAACATGCTAGCTAGCTAATCCTAGCTCTGACATTTACTCACTGTGTCCATGGATAAAACAGGGAGGTCAGACCAGATGACCTTTGAGGCCCCTTTATGGTATCCTTTCAAAGGATAACTGTCAGCTAGAAAGTATGAACCTAGGTCTTCTGACTCTTTTTAGTATAATGTACTTCTCAGCATTTATACATTCATACATATGCTTTAAGGTTCGAAAAAGCTTTCTTTTTATTAATCTCGTTTGTTCCTAACAACCCTGTGAGGTAGGTCCTCTTATGATTCCCATTTTATAGATGAGAAAACCAAAGGTCAGAGAGATCAAATGGTTGGTCCTATGATCACACTTCAGACTTGGAGTCAGGCCTCTCCTAGGTCAATAGGCTTTTCATTACTTCAGGTCTCTCCTTAGTTCTAACAAAGAGTGATTTCAAATGAATATGAAACAGACTACTCTTTAAGGAAGATGACCTCCCCACCTTAACAGGAAGTGTTCAAGTAGAGCTTTGATAGACAGTTGTCAGGGGTATTGTAGAGAAAACTGTCTTGCAAAGTAGGTTAGGGAAGGTGATACCAAAGATCGCTTCTAGCTATAAGATTCTAGCATCACACAATAACTGCCTTTTATCTAATTTAATTCATGTTAGAAATTTACATAGCATTTATATTCATTCATTTCTCAACATTTACAAGACAACCTCCACTAACTGTAGTACATCAGTCTGCTTTGAAGTAGGTCAAAGTACTCAATATGAAAAATAAATTCAGAATATCTAATTGTAAACTTTCAGCAGGTGGATTACAGAAAAGGATAATTACCAATATGATAAAGGACAATGGGAAATATATTACATATAAATTCCAATAGTGACAGTTGATGTGTTCATACTATGAAGCCACATTACCTTTCATTAAGTTCATGGAGTCATCATCAATTACAGAACACATCTCAACTTGAAAAAAAGATTTTTGTGGTATACTCTTAAATTATTGCTACCTATTAGTGAGACTACTTCTCTCATCACAAGCCAGAAAAGTAGACTTGATAACATTCTATCCACAGATTTTTAATGTCTGAAGGATGAATACAAGACAATATTTTTACAAGTTATGCTACAACAGTTAACACTGCACATGAAGGCAAATAGGCTTTTAAAACCCTGATATTTCATTCAAATTCTTACAAAATTTAAATATACTTAAAAAAAAAAACTTATGGCAATGAGTGCAAACCAGACCAGCATGGAGTGCAGACCAGCGTAGAGCAGCAGGGAGAGGACCCAGAACAGGATTCAGGGCGCCACCACCAGCAGTTCCCAGATTTCTCAACCCACAAATGCCACAAATAGCTTCAAAGGTCAGTGGGAGGGCTCTAGCAGCTGCCATTTTCTGAGCCCTCTACCTAGAGCCCCTGGGGGAATTGAGCCACTGATCTGATTCTCAGCCCTGAGATCCACCCAGAGGTGAGGAGGAACATGGCAGTGGAGCTGGTGGAGGCTCTGGAGAGAAAATTCAATTGCAGGTTCTGAGCAGAAAAGTTTTTGGTTGCTCCCAATCTAGTACACAGGTCAGGAGAGGAGTAAACACCTCTCCCTTCACTGTGCCACCTTGGAGGAACTGAGAATTTACAGATCCCCAGAATATACCCTCCTCTCGACAAATGTCTCAAAAGTCAAGTAACGGATTGGGAAAATGCCCAAAAAAGGGAAAAAAAATAAGACCATAGAAGGTTACTTCCTTGGTGAACAGGTATTTTCTCCCATTCTTTCAGATAAGGAAAAACAAAGCATAACACCACAGGAAGTCAAGGCTTCTGTGTCCAAAACCTCCAAAATAAATGTACAATGGTCTCAAGCCATGGAAGAGCTCAAAAAGGATTTTGAAAATCAAGTAAGAGAGGTGGAGGAAAAATTGGGAAGAGAAATGAGAGCTATGTAAGAAAAGCAAGTCAGCAGCTTGGTAAAGGAGACCCAAAAAAATGCTGAAGAAAATAACACCTTTAAAAATAGGCTAACTCAATTGGCAAAAGAGGTCCAAAAAGCCAATGAGGAAAAGAAAGCTTTAAAAAGCAGAATTAGCCAAATGGAAAAGGAAGTTCAAAAGCTCACTGAAGAAAATAGTTCTTTAAAAATCAGTATGGAGCAGATGGAGGCTAATGACTTTATGAGAAACCAAGAAATTACAAAACAAAACCAAAAGAATGAAAAAATAGAAGATAACGTGAAATATCTCACTGCAAAAACAACTGACCTGGAAAATAGATCCAGAAGAGACAATTTAAAAATTATGGGACTACCTGAAAGCCATGATCAGAAAAGGAGCCCAGACATCATCTTTCATACCATTATCAAGGAAAACTGCCCTGATATTCTAGAACCATATGATAAAATGAATATTGAAAGAATTCACCCTGAAAAAGACCCGAAAAGAGAAACTCCTAGGAATACTGTAGTCAAATTCCAGAGTTCCCAAGTCAAGGAGAAAATATTGCAAGCAGCCAGAATGAAACAGTTTGAATATTGTGGAAATACAATCAGGATAACACAGATTCTGGCAGCTTCTACGTTAAAGGATCAAAGGGCTTGGAATATGATATTCCAGAAGTCAAAGGAACTAGGATTAAAACCAAGAATCACCTATCCAGCAAAAGTGAGTATAATACTTCAGAGGAAAAAATGGTCATTCAATGAAATAGAGGACTTTCAAGAATTCTTGATGAAAAGACCAGAACTGAACATCTGACTTTCAAACACAAGAATCAAGGGAAGTATGAAATGGTAAACATGAAAGAGAAAACAAAAAGGACTTTCTAAAGCTGAACTGTTTACATTCCTACATGGAAAGACAACATTTGTAACTCTTGAGACTTTTCTCAGTATTTGGGTAGTTGGAAGGATTATACACACATCACACACACACACACACACACACACACACACACACACACACACACACACACACAGAAAACAAAGGGGTAAGTTGAATAAGAAAGGATGGTGTTTAAAAAAATTAAATAAAATTGAGGAGTGAGAGAGAATATATTGGGAGGAGAAAGGGAGAAATGGAATGGGGTAAAATATCACTCACCAAGGAGGCAAGAACAAGCTTCTTCAGGGAAGAAGAAAAGGGAGGATGTGAGAGGGAAAAAAGGAAGCTTACACATTTGCTTACTCAGTTTGGTATGAAAGTGTATCTTGCACTACAGAAGGGTAGGGGAGAAGGAGACAAGTGGGGTGAGGGGGATGATGGAAGGGAGGGTAAATGGGAGGAGGGAGCAATCAGAAGTAAACACTCTTGGGGAGGGACAAGGTCAAAAGAGAGAACAGAATAAATGGGGGGGCAGAATAGAATGCAGGGAAATACAGTTAAGTCTTACACAACATGAGTATTATGGAAGTCTTTTGCAAAGCACACTTATACAGCCTATATTGAATTGCTTGCCTTCTCAGTGGGGATGGGTGGGGAGGGAGGAAGGGAGAGAAGTTGGAATTCAAAGTATTAGGAAGAAATGCTGAGAACTGTTTTTGCATACAACTGGGAAATAAGAAATCCAGGTAATGGGGTACCGAAACCTATCTTGCCCCACAAGAAAAGAGAGAAGGGGATTAAGGGAAGGGAGGGGTGTGACAGAAGACAGGGCACACTGAGGGAAGGGATAATCAGAATGCAAGGCATTATGGGGTGGGGGGAGGGGAGAGATGGGGAGAAAATGTGGAACTTAAAATTTTGTGGAAATGAATGTTGAAAACTAAAAATAAATAAATAAGCATTAAAAAAGGGGGAAAAGGACTCACATGTACATTAAAAAAACATGACAAATATGAAAGTATTTTGAGAATTATAAACTGATTTGTATGTTATTTTTAAGTACATACTACCACATGAAAACACCAAAAACAAATCCTTAGTCATACCTAGTTAACTCAAATAATTACAGATTTAATTCCAACTAAGAAAGTTTATTTGATAAAAGTTACTTACACGATGATGTTATTAATAGGGATGTGGATCAATTTAACAAAAAAGCCAATAAATCCCATTATAGCAAACCCTATTGCTGTTGCCATAGCGATCTTCTGGAATTCTGTAATTAAGAACACAAATAACTCACTTTATTTTCTTTACTTTTGAATGGCACAATGAAAAAAAATAACCCAGAATGGTCAAGCATGATGTGTAAGACATAACTAATAAACAGATTCACTCTTGGTTACTGGATGTACAAACTTAAGTAAAATGTGAACATACATTCAAAAAGTTAATTCTTAGGTATCATCTCACACCTAGCACTAGCAGATATATGACAAAAGAAGGAGATGGTCAATGTTAGAGGGATTATGAAAAGACAGGAACACTAATATGAAATAGGTAGAGCTGTACATATGTCCATCCATTCTGGAAAGCAAATGGAAATTATGCTAAGAAGTGACTGAAATCTCTGTCTTTTGTCTCAGAAATCCCAATATTTAATATGGATCCCAAGGAGTTCAAAGATGTAAAGGTCCTCATACAACAAAATATTTAGAGAAGCACTTTTTGAATTGGCAAAGAAATTCAACAATGTAGTTGCCCCGGGGACTGGTGGAATTGGTTTAACAAATCATACATGAATACAATGGACTATTATTAAGCGTATCATAAGGAATGAAGAACAGGAATAATACAGAAATGCAAAGGCAGACATAAACTGATGAAAAGTAAAGCAAATGGAACCAAGTAAATGATAAATACAACTACAACAATGCAAATAAAAAGAACAAAAAACTGACACTGGATACTAATACTTGATTGGAAAGGAAAACTATGAGTAGACCCTTCCCTCCCCCTTCTTTGCCGAGATACAGGATTACAGGTGTGAACCAATGCATATACTATTTTATTCTGTTCATGTGATAGTTAGCTTTGTGGAATTATGGTTTTTTCCTTTCTTTTTTATTGTGTTACAAGGCAGAAATCTTTTTTGTTCCAGGACGCCTCTACCCTCTTAAAAATTAAGGACCCCCCCCAAAAATGTGTTAATAAGAGTTTTAGAAATTGATATTTAGCAATATTAGAAATTAAAATGTCTTCATGTTTTTACAAAAACAGTTTTGACCTCATGGACTCCCTGAAAGGCTCTCTGATCCACACACTTTTAGAACTGCTGGAACAAGGGATAGCACCAAATGGTGGAAGAAAATGAAGGTGACAAAAACAAAAAATATCAATAAAAATTCATTTAAAAAAATTAAACAATGAAGTATACTCAATTCATTAATTAGTTAGCTTTGCCAAAAAACATCTGATTCTTTAAGAAAACACAAAAATAATGTTCCTGTTAAGATTAGCAATAAACTTTGCAGTAATATATATTCAAATATAAATCCACAAGATGATATTTTAAAATACTAAGATTTTAAAATAAAATAAATTTAATATTTATGAAATTTAAATTAAATTAAAATTTAAAAATTTTAAATAGTTTTTTAGAAGTTTTAAATACTAAAAAAAGGGAAATGAAAGGGAAAACAAGTTGTTTTAGGAAAAATTAGTGAAAGACTGGTAACAATGGACCAAAAGATATGTTTGAATTAGTATAATTTAGGCAAACAGACCATCATATTCACATAACTGATAAACAATAAAATATTTTCTAGTTTAGGAAAGATTTATTAATAGAACAAGTTTCATTATGTATTCACTGTTTAATCTATTTGCGGTGACTAAAAACACCAATCAAGGTGTGCAGAAAAAGAAATATGGGAAGTAGCTACTTAAAAATAACTAGATGACAAAAAGAAGAGTTAATGAGAAACAAGAAAAATCTGGGACTTTACAGAAAATAGAGAAAGCAATCTTTCCTTTTTATGCTGTAATGTTGCAACTAAAGAGGTATACAGATTGGGGGGAGAAGCAGGCACTTGTAATTGAAAACTGTAAGTAATAAATATTCTGTCAAAACTGAGATAGTAGTTACACCAAGAAATCCTACAAAAGAGAATGAATAGGGTCAAAAAGGAATTAAAACATTAAATGGAGAAAAGAATGACAAAGAAATTCATGAAGATAAAGAAAAATACAAAGAAAGAAAGTTAAAAAAAACATACAGGGAAGGGGTAAACAAAAGCAGAACTTAAGCAAGTGACTGGCAGCCTTTACCTTTTCTATCTGGCTTGGTACATCTTTTGACAAGTCGAATTGAGTCCTTCACAAACTGCCGACTAGGCTCAACAAATTGCATTACCTGATCCATGACTATCTGTTTAAACAAAGACACAGTAAATTATTAAATTAGTTGTATGTCAAACATCTGCTCATTTACTCAGATCACAGCACTAATGAGGTTAGAGGGGTAATTAAGTCTGAAAAAGGTATTTCAAAGATCAGAGTAGAACTGGAGGTCCAGGAGTACAGTTGCAACATGATCTCCACTTGGGACCATATTTGCAACTGCCATTAAGAAAATCAGCAATGCTGATGAGACCCAAGAATATAATCTATTGGCAGCTAGATGGCACAGGGGAGAGAGCACTAAGCTGTGTCACTTAACCAGGGTCGGGTCTCAGTTATTCCCGGTAAAGTGAGAATAACCACACCTACTCTAGAAGGGTGGTTGTAAGAAACAAACATTTGTAAAGCACTAAGCACACCAGGTGCTACATAAATGCTTATTTAGTACCCCCTTTAAGTTTAAAGAACAAAGAAATCAGGGTACTTCCTTGAGGTGGGAGGCAGAGGGAGAAGGGGATAGGAGGGAGGGAGGCGACAAGCCTGGAAAGGGAGTTAGGTATCAAGCTGGAAGGTCTATCTGAAGGATGGTCAGGATGATTATGCAAAATAACAACTGGTAGAGAAACAGTGCTTTAGTGGATAGAGCCTCCAGACTAGGAAAATTTGAATATTCAGTAAATTTGAGTTTAAACCTGTCTCACATACTTAATAGCTTTATCAACCTTCACAGAGACCATCATTTAACTGATTAACTTGATCATGTAACTGTTTACTCTTCTGTTAAGAGTGAAATAATTTCACCTGTTTCACAGGAGGATTAAATGAGTTATGAGGATTGAAAGACTTAACATATGCAAAGCACTTTTGAAAACTTTAAAATGCAATAAAAATGATAGTCTTATATTATTATTATTTAAGGTTTAAAAAGCACTTGACATACATCAGCACTGGATTTAGTCAAGGGTCACCTCTATACCATTATAAGAATGTAAGGTTTTATGGAATTTTACTATTGTCTGGAAATCAAAACCAAATAATTTTCAAAACAGAGAATTATCGGTCTGAAGAATTGGCTGAAGAAAGTTTACGTAACCTGGAGTTGCTAGTCAAAGTCCATGGAAGGCTTGAGGCCTGGCCTCCACAAAATCACTTAGTACTTTACATGTGTATGGACATAAACGCATAAAAATAAAAACAAACACACACATACATACATACTGTTGTTCAGGTGTGGTCCAACTCTTTGCAACCCCATTTTAGGGTTTTCTTGGCAAAGATACTGCAGTGATTTGCCATTTCCTTCTCCAGTTCATTTTACAGATGAGGAAACTGAGGTAAATAGGGTTAAGTGACTAGCCCCAAGTCCCACAGCTATAAGGGTCTGAGGCCATATTTGAACTGGGTAAGATGAGTTTTCCTGATGCCAGACCTGGTGCTTTATCCACAACCTTTATCCACGTGTGGTATACACACTCAGACACTAGCTGTGTGGTCTTGGCCAAGCCACTTAACCCGGGCTGCCTCAGTTCATCTAAGAAATGGTGAACCACTCCAGTACCTTTGTCAAGAAAAGCCCAAAGGGTAGATCAGGAGGCATCAGACAGGACTGAAACGACCCAACAACAAAATATACGTGTGTACATGCATGTGTGTGTGTATCCATTATCTGGGCATATATGTACGTACAGGCCTATACTACATAGGTGGAGCACGGTCATCACAGATAACATAATAAATGCAAAGCACACAAAGGGCACAGAAATTATTCTGTGTATGTAACCATTCCATCAGTTTAAGTGTTGTTTTCCCCAAGTACGATCCAAATTTCTTGAGGAGAGGCTGTTTTTGTCTTTCTACGCCCAGAACCTAGGGAAGAGACAGCGCTTGGAAAGAAGCAGGTTTGTTAAAAGGTTCTTTTTTTCTTTTTAATGCTTGTGGAAATGAATGGAATTTTGGGAAAGCCTGTCCTAAGAGACGCCAAGGATTAAGTGGAAACGTGTCTGGCAACGTCTTAAGAAAAATGAAAACCGCGGTTCAATCGGAGCTGCCAGCCGAACCCCTCAGCGAACTCCGCACCCGAGAACCCGAGCACTGGGAGAGACCTCGGAGATGAGCGGGGACAAGCCCGGGCACCCGAGGCCCTCGCTCCCCTCCTGTGACTCCCCCATCCCCTGCGCCCGGGGGGCCCTCTCCCCCGAATCCTCCACCCCCTCCCCCCCGCGGCTGTACCGTAGCGGGAGACGAAAGTCCCCAGGGCAGGCCCACCCCACACACGGACGCCACGGAGGACACCGAGAGGGCGGCGGCCCAGGTCTGGGCCCGGAGCCCCCAGCCCGGCAGCAGCGCGGCCCGCCGGGGGCCGTCCTCGCTTTCCTGGCCGCAGGGCGGGGCGGAGCGGGTTCTTCGCCTCCACATGGGGACGTCCTGCCCGGGCGACCGCCCAGAGGGGCCGAAGCCCCCAGCCTCCCTGCGCGTGGTCACGGCGGCGCCCGGCCTCGGCCGGGGGGCGGAGGCGGAGATGGAGGCTGGGCTGGGCCCCGTCCCGGTCTACCGCACCGCCCGCGACCCACGGTCTCGCAGTACCGCAGGCTCGTGGCGGTGTCCCCATGGCCCAAGGCGCGTCACAAAACGCCGGCCATGCGCGGAGTCAAACACCCCTGGGGACCCCCTCACCTGCACAACCGACGCTCCAGACCTAAAGGACACGTAACCACTCGGAGGAAAGCGCACTACTCCCGGAGGAACCGGAAGCTGTCAGCCACTACCCCGCCCCCCAACCGGGCCAGGGATCCAACGGCACGCACAAGCTTGCGCAGACGCAGAGCGAACGCGATGCGTGCTGCCACGCAGCTTCCCGGAAGTTTCCGTTAGCCCAAACCAGTTGTTGGGGAAAGGTTGCTATGGCAACTCCTCAGACCCGCCTAGCTTTCATCCAATAGAACTTTTCCCTTTCGCCGTCTCGCTTTCACAAGTTTGGCTCCAAGCGGCTTTCGTTCTCCTCTCTGCTGCCTGCGCAGACTCGGCGAAAGTTTGAATCTCGCGGGATTTCGCGGCGACCTGCGCTATTCCTCCCTGCTGTGTCCTTTAAAGGGATCAGGAAAGAGGCCTCTAGGCCTGTTTCTGCCCGTCGCCACCACGATGCCTCCAGGCCCCGTTCTCCAGATTATGAAGCTGTGGGGCTCAAGGCACCCTGCTGTGGAGGGCGTCAGTGACTGCCCTTGAGGGGGGCATATCAGGAGCCGGGTGAAGGAAGAAGAACGTCCAGAACCCTCGAGCCGGGCAGAACCGACCGCGCCGTGATGTGGACCCGGTGGAAGTTGTTTCTTCTTACATCAAACAAAGGAGGCCTCGAGAGGGGAAGGGACTTTCCCTTTCCATCCTGTCCTCCCCCCAAACGAACGAAGGAAGGAAGGGGGGGCGGAAACAAGCATTTGTTTATTGATAGAGGACAGGCACCGCCCGAAGAATGGGAAAGGCGCATCCCTCCTAGGCCGTACCGGGAGGAGCGATGTCCAGATCCCCGACTGGACTGATCAATGGGATCCGGCGAAGCAAAATACAAACAGTGATTTAGCGGCCTTTATATAACATCAGGCCCGCATCTCCCCCGGCTACCTGCCCCCTCACTGTGGGGTGTTCATTTGAAACCCAAGATCGATCATAGGTAGCAGTTCAGTCAATCATTATGAATACTTACAAACAGAGGTGGATGGGGGGGGGGGGGGGAGGGGGGCAGCCAGAGAGTTCTTCGGATCCCAGCCGAAGAACCCCAAAATCCCCGTGGTAATAATAGAAAACAGGCAGGAGGAGCCAGAGGGAGCATCGCCTCTGAGGGGTGGAGAGGTTGGGCTTTCTGCTTAGTGATGCGTTTCGGAGTTAAGCCCGTTTGTGTATCGGTAAGGCCACAGTATCTTCAGTTTTGACTCGGTGTCTAAAGTATAATCGTACGTAGGTCACCATGGCTAGGCTTCCACCTTTGGCAGTGTTTAAGTTCTTGTGGCTTTTCACTTATGACTACTTCAGGACTTTTTCCCCTGTCAGTTCCATACATAGGCTAAATGCTTGAGATAAAGAAAGGCAAGAAAAGCTGGTCCCTGTTCTTAAGGAGCTCACAGTCTTACGGGGGAAGACAATATACAAACAACTGTACAGCAAGCTGTATGAAGGATAAATTGGAGATAATTAAGACAGTTAATAGCACAAAGGCAGTATCAGACACACTGGAATTCATAAGACAGTCTTAGACTTAGAGCAGGAAGGGACCAAAAAGTCACATGGGACAGCAGAAGACCCAGAGAAAGGAGGTGACTTATCAGTAAATATTAATTAAATGCCTAAAATATGCCAACCAAAGGATGAAATGGTAAAAAATGAAATAGTCCTTGCCTTTAAAGAGTTTATACTCTAAAGAATGTACAGATATAAGTATGTATTTAATGTATACAAAGTGAATGCAAAGGAATTTGGGAAGGGAGGGAAGCCAGCAAAAAGGGAGCTCAGACAGGAGGGGTGGGAATTAGAAAAGGTTTCATGTAGAAGTGGCAATTGACCTGAGTCAATAAACAAAGTCAAGAATTATACTAAGGAACTAGACGCACAAAAAAAGGCAAAAGCAAGTGGCTGCCTTGAAGGAGTTCATGTTCTAATAGACCTTGAAGGAAACCAGAAGTGGTTTAGAGATGGAGGTTAGAAGGAACTGCCTTCTAGGCATAGAGGTCGACCAGTGCAAAGACAGGGAGAGAGAGAGAAGAAAGGGGTTGAACTCAGGTTAGAGTTACAGTTAGAAGAGATCTCAGTGACTGCCTAGTCCACCTCATACACTATAACATACATGATGTCCTTCAGTGAGGGTGAACACACCAGTCAATCATATAACAACCATTTATACTATAGTATAAATAATAAACAACCGTAAATACTATGGGCTAGTCACTATGATAGATGTTGAGAATGTAAATACAAAAAGGTAGTTCCTTCCTTCAAGGAGCTTATATTCTAATGGAGGAAGACAGCACATCAAAGGGGGTTATGGTAGCAGTCAAAAGCAAAGCCAGAACAAGAATGAAAGCCTGCTTGGCCTTTCCCCAAAATGGAGGCCAGGAGGAACTTACCAGTTGCGCAAGGGAGCCACAGGGAAAGAAGGACAAGACAGCCCATTCTACTTCTGAATAGTTTTATTAGGAAGGCTTCTGACATCAAGCCTAAATTTACTTCCACAACCTACCGATCTTATTCCTCTAATTCCTCTTCTATACGACAGGCTTTTACATACTTGAAAGACATCAATCAAATTTTCCCTTTGTCTTCTATCCAGGGTAAACCTCAAGTTGTTTTTGTTTGTTTTAACTAATCTACTATGAAAAGGCCCCAAAATAATTAAGGCTGTCTTTACCATCCTAGTTAACCTCTTCTGGTATCACTTCCCTTATCAGACTGGTGCCCAGAACTGAGCAGTGATCCAGAAGTAGTCTGCCTGAAGCAGAGTACAGAGAGACTGTCTTTTTGAAAAAAGGGTCCAGATGATGGAAAGGCATCCCATTGAAGAAAGGATGGGGGGGGGCAGGGCGGGGAGCTGTAGAAGGCACTTGTTCCACCCTGCTCTGTGGCACTCTCATGCTGGCAGGGATAGAGAATAGGCCCCTTTGCTGTCTGGTTCCTGTCCCTGATGGAAACTGAACAGCAAATATTAACTGACAAATCTATGAATTTTTCTCCCACTAGAAGACTCAGGCATAGGACCAGAATTAATGGTCCTGTGTTTTAACGTTTAGGACAGTCATCAAACTGTTTACATCCAGCTTCCTCTGATCTATTTTGGTTAAGGGAGGAGGAGAGCATAGGTTTTTTGACAGAGCATAAAGAAAATCTAAGAATAGGTGATTTGATAAGTAGATTGAAGACCTATTCTGACAAGTACTTTGTTAACTATTTAACCCAATCTATTAGGACCTTGTAATCCATACCAAAACCATGCATTTCTTTGGCATCTCCTTTCAGCACCCAGATATTTCCTTGCCTTTTGGGGAAAATTGTTCTCTGAAAAATAGGACAATTTTAATCTTACCTACTTCAGTTGGGAGAGAACTGGCAAACTTATGTAGCCTGTCTCAGTATCCTTAGAAATGTGTTTAGATGTTCTCTCTCCTTTCATGGCCCACTCTGCTTGTTTGGGAGGATTTGATCGGGGGTGAGGGAGGGACAAAGGTATCAATTGGTAGGGCAATCTGAACCTTTCCAACTGGCAGCATCTTGAATTTGTCCATTTTCCAGGTTATATAATGACCTTTATTTGAGGATTGTCTTCGTAGCCCGAAGCAGAACCTCCTAATAGAAGGGGTGAGTTGGTCAAGGCAAAACTTTCTAAGTTGCAATCCACATGCTCTATTTGCTGTCTGGGCTCACTAAAACAATTTAAGTTTAAATTTAAGAAGTTTTCCTTACTGGCACTCACATGAGGCTACCCTCTGGGTCTTGTAAAATGGATTTCTCCAGAGTAGGGGTGAATGGCTTTTGTGAATGACTGGGTTACTAGGCCAGGCCTATGATTCATAAACTGTAGGATGTCTCTAACTGTGGCAGAGTCTCCACACTGTGTCTATTTGTGTATATCCCCTGGTCTTAGTGCTCTCTTATCTCCACAGTTAGCACTGTTGATCCATTGTTCCCCAGAGTAGGTATGAATCTCAAAGGAGTTGTTAGCAGATGCTAGTTTACATTTTAGTTTGGAGGTTGGCAAACACTGGCTGAATCATTGTTTCTACTCTTACCTTTGCTTTGTAATTTATTCACTCATTCAATGTGACCAGCAATAGGCTGAAGTCATAAAGAGACAGACTTTCTCAGTGGAGGCAAGAACCCTTGCTGTCAGAAGTGGAGGCCACCAGATAACCTTGGCATGTCAATCAATTGCACGTTGTAGTTAAAGGAGATTAAAACAAAATTGGATCCTGGGTGACTTAGTAGAGTGGTGACAACCCTTAAAGTAGATAAGGACCATAATCCTAGGCAGGAAATTTCCTCTTAAAAAAATATTTCTTTGTGGAACCACTTTCCTCAGAAACTTGTTGCTCTTCTGTGCCTACCTAAGTACCTTCCCATCCCCCCACCCCTGAATCTTCTTTATTTTCTCTTGTCTATGAATTATGTTCCATCAGGTTGGGAAGAGAAGGGAAGAAAGTAGTGGCAGTAGACTGGCTTCCTCACAGCATTAAGAAAAGCCACTGCCAAGTTCCTAGACTCAGAGGTTGAGAATGAAAGTTGCTGGAAAAATTCCAGAAAAAAAATGTGTAAATGCTGGTTTGCTAGTTATCTAGGTTGAAAAGAGTTAAGCATGTAGACAGGAAAGTGACAAGTCATGTAATTGTGAGTCTCTTCCTTCTCTCCCTTCATCCGTGGTTGACTGCAGCAGTGTAGGTGGGTGAACAGAAGAAAAAGAGAAAGAAAAGTGTTATTTGAGTAAAAATTTGAAAAAAAAAACTTTCCCTCTGCATTCATGAATTATGGTCAGGTTTTGGCATATTAAAGGACAGACAAGAAAGAAAGGGGAAGTGGGGAAACCTTTTCCCCTCAGATAAAAGAGAAAAGTTCACTTCACTAATTAGTGAAGTGAAGTGAAGGTAGGTTTGAGAGCTGTGTCAGTGAAAATTTCAAGGTGAAAAGAGGGAAGAGGCATGCACTTTGGAATAGACTGGCACTTAAATCTTTCCTGGCTCACTAAAAGGTGAAAGGTTTGTGTGAATCGAGAAAGAATCAAAAGGTAATTCAGTTTGATTGGAATAACTAGCTAGAATTTAGGGAGTCTTGCAAGCTATGATTAAGTACTGGTCAATTTTAAAACAACTTTTAAAATTGTGATGTGTATTAAAATTGAAAACTTGACTAAATTATATAAGATTCTTAGAAGAAGAAATTGTAGAGAGCTCTGGGTAAATTGATAAGCTATAGGTTCCTTCCAAGATTGTGGAACTGAGATTTGAACCAAATTAAAACATGCTCTTAAGTGTGATGATTGGAGTAGATTAAATCTTAATATCAGATTGCCATTTTTATAATCTTTGTCAGTGAATTGCCTGGAAATAGTGGACTCCATAATATGAAATGATTAGAATAAGTAGCATTTGTGTAAATTATAATACCACAATCTATCAAAATCATAACCCCAGATTCTGTGTAATGCTATTTGAAACATAGATGCAGGTAATTAAATTCGCTCTTGTCACATTTTAAATGAAATATGTCTCTCCTAATTTGATTATTGAGATAAATTAGAGTTTATTATACTATTTGGCACTAAGACAAATTGGGAAAATATATAGATCTGAAATTTGTTAATTGAATGACCTTAAGCAAGTTACCTCACTTTACTTCAACAGAGTATAAAGTACCTAACACAATGCCTGGCACAGGGCAAATACTATGTATGTCTATTATTATTAGTTCCTTAATTAGATGTAACTAGCATACAGTGTCAATGGTCATGAGATGCCTGATTTTCTATATAAAGTAATTTGAAAATGCATTCAACAGAATTAGAGTCACCTGATTGGTGATGAGTTTGTTTCAAGTTTCAAATACATAACATTATTTAAAATTGGTAAGCTTTTGTATCAGTTATGTCAAGCAACTTTTCATAATTTGGATGTTATTAAAGTATGAACTGAAAGAAATTAAAAGACTAGAAAAATTGTTTAAAACCAGTAATGTCATTTTATCAGCCCTGCTAGTTCTGTCTTATAATGTTTTGTAATTTTCATTTAGAAAACTGGCTATTTTGAGGGGCAGAGCCAAGATGGCAGAGTAAAAGCAGGGACTTACATGAGCTCTCCGCCCCCCCCCCCCCCTCCAAATACCTGTTAAATAATGACTCTAAACAAATTCTAGAGCTACAGAACCCACAGAATGACAGAATGATACAAATCTCCAGTCCAAGACAACCTGGAAGGTTGGCAGGAAGGGTATATCACATCAGGCTGGAAGTGAAGCACAGTCCAGCCTGGCTGGCACAGACAGGACTGGAGCAGGTCTTAGGAATGAATCACCGGCTGCTGTGGCAGTTTCTAGACTTCTCCACCCACAAACACCAAAGATAGCATAGAAGGTCAGTGGGAAAACTCTGTCGGGCCTAGGTGAAAGAGGGAGCGTGGTCTGGTGGAAGTCCAGCCCCAGGATGGAGGAGGTAGTGGCAGCAGCAGTGGCTGCTTCTGGAGCTCTGAGCCCACAGATGGTGAAGGATCGAGCAGCAGAACAGCACATCCACTCCCACCCACTGGAAGCAGAGTCCTACCTTGAAGGTAGGTTCCCTACCTGGGAAGATGAACAAACAGTGTAAAAACATTTCAGGACCATAGACTCTTAGTTTGGTGACAAGATCAAAGTATACAACCAGAAAAAGACAACGAAGTCAAAGCTCCTGCATCCTCCAAGAAAAATAAAAATTGGTCTCAGGTCCTAGAGAGCTCAAAAAGAATTTTGAAAAATAAGAGAAATAAGTCCCCAAATGCTGGCTGGGAAGACCAGGAGGCGAGGTGGGTGCGAGGAGAACATTCAGAGGTCAGGCTACTGGTTGGAGAAAATGCCAAGAAAAGGGAAAAGAAATAAAACTATTGAAGGGTACTTTATTGGAGAAAAGACACTTCCTCCCTTCCTTTCTGATGGGGAGGAACAATGCTTGCCATCAGGCAAAGACACAGAAATCGAGGATTCTGTGTCCCAGCCCACCCAATGGGCTCGGGCCATGGAAGAGCTCAAGAGGAATTTTGAAAATCAAGTTAGAGAGGTGGAGGAAAGACTGGGAAGGGAAATGAGAGGGATGAGGGAGAAGCATGAAAAGCAGATCAGCTCCCTGCTAAAGGAGAACCAAAAAAATCTTGAAGAAATTGGCACCTTGAGAACTAGCCTAACTCAGCTGGCAAGGGAGGTGCAAGGGGCCAATGAGGAGAAGAATGCTTTCAAAAGCAGAATTAACCAAATGGAAAAGGAGATTCAAAAGCTCACTGAAGAAAATAGATCTTTCAAAACTGGAATGGTACGGATGGACGCTAAGGACTTTTCGAGAAAAACAGATATCTCAGAACATACCGCGCAGATTCGAAAAATGGAAGATAATGTGAAATATCTTATTGGAAAAACAACTGACCTG
Source organism: Notamacropus eugenii (assembly GCF_028372415.1). Taxonomy (NCBI): domain Eukaryota; kingdom Metazoa; phylum Chordata; class Mammalia; order Diprotodontia; family Macropodidae; genus Notamacropus; species Notamacropus eugenii. The sequence continues at coordinate 419,845,381 of NC_092874.1, forward strand.
GAAAATAGAATCAGGAGAGACAATGTAAAAATTCTGGGACTACCTGAAAACCATGATCAAAAGAAGAGCCTAGACATCATCTTCCATGAAATTATCAAGGAAAACTGCCCTGAGATTCTAGAACCAGAAGGCAAAATAAATATTCAAGGAATCCGCAGAACACCGCATGAAAGAGATCCAAAAAGAGAAACTCCTAGGAGCATTGTGGCCAAATTCCAGAATTCCCAGGTGAAAGAGAAAATATTGCAAGCAGCTAGAAAGAAACAATTCAAGTATTGTGGAAATACAATCAGGATAGCACAAGATCTGGCACCCTCTACATTGAGGGATAGAAGGGAATGGAATAGGATATTTCAGAAGTCAAAGGAACTAAGACTGAAGCCAAGAATCACCTACCCAGCAAAACTGAGTATAATACTTCAGGAGAAAAAATGGTCTTTCAATGAAATATAAGACTTTCAAATTTTCCTGATGGAAAGACCAGAGCTGGAAAGAAAATTTGACTTTCTAACACAAGAATGAAGAGAACCATGAAAAGGCGAACAGCAAAGAGAAATCATAAGGGACTTACTAAAGTTGAACTGTTTACATTCCTACATGGAAAGACAATATTTATAACTCTTGAAACATTTCAGTATCTGGGCACTGGGTGGGAGTACACACACGCACACATGCACACACGCACACATACATAGAGACAGAGTGCACAGAGTGAATTGAAGAGGATGGGATCATATATTAAAAAAAAATGAAATCAAGCAGTGAGAGAAATATTGGGAGGAGAAAGGGAGAAGTTATATGGGGCAAATTATCTCTCATAAAAGAGGCAAGCAAAAGACTTATTAGTGATGGGATAAAGAGGGGAGGCAAGAGAAAAACATGAGGTCTACTCTTATCACATTCCACTAAAGGAAAGAATATAATGCACACTCATTTTGATAGGAAAACCTATCTCATAATACAGGAGAGTGGGGGACAGGGGCACAAGCAGGGTGGGGGGGAGGATGGAGGGGAGGGCATGGGGAGGAGAATGCAATACGAGGTCGACACTCATGGGGAGGGAAAGGACCATAAGAAAATAGAAGTAAAGGGGGACAGGTTAGGATGGAGGGAAATATAGTTAGTCTTATACAACACAACTAGTATGGAAATCATTTGCAAAACTAAACAGATATGGCCTATATTGAATTGCCTGTCTTTCAAGGGGAAGGGGTGGAGAGGGAGGGAGCTAAGGAGGTTGGAACTCAAAGTGTTAGGACCAAATGTAATGTTCTTTCCACTGGGTAACAAGAAATACAGGTTAAGGGGTCAAGAAAGCTATCTGGTCCTACAGGACAAAAGAGAAGACGGAGACAAGGGCAGGGAGGGAGGATAGAGGAGAGAGCAGATAGGTCACAGGGGCAATTAGAAAGCTCGGGTTTGGGGGGGGGAGGGGATAAAAGGGGAGAAAATTTGTAACCCAAAATTGTGTGAAAATAAATGTTAAAAATTAAAAAGAAAAGAGAAATAGAGGAAGAGAAGTGAGAGTGAAGTAAGAAAATCATGAAAAACGAGTCTACAGCTTGCTAAAAGAGACCCCAAAAATGCTGAAGAAAATAGCACCTTAAAAATAGACTAACCCAAATGGCAAAAGAGGTCCAAAAAGGCTATGAATAGAAGAATGCCCTAAGAAGCAGAATTGGCCAGATGGAAAAGGAGGTCCAAAATCTCACTGAAGAAAATCCTTCAAAATTAGAGTGGAGCCAAAGAAGCAAATGACTTTATGAGAAATCAAGAAATTATAAAACAAAATCAAGAGAATGAAAAAATAGAAGACAATGTGAAATATCTCATTTGAAAAAACACTGACCTGGAAAATAGATCCAGGAGAGATGATACAAAAATTGTGGGACTCCGTGAAAGCCATGATGAAGAAAAGAGCCATGCTATCATCTTTCAAGAAGTTTTCAAGGAAAACTACCCTGATATTCTAGAACCAGAGGCGAAAATAGAAATTGAAAGAATCCACCAATCACCTCCTGAAAGAGATCCCAATCTCTTTCCTATTCTAGGAATCCTGTAGCCAAATTACAGAATTCCCAGGTCAAAGAGAAAATATTACAAACAGCCAGAAAGAAATAATTCAAGTATTGTGGAAACACAATCAGGATAACACAAGGTTCAGCAGCTTCTACACTAGGGAATCTGAAGACTTGGAATATGATATTCCAGAGATCAAAGGAGCTAGGATTAAAACCAAGAATCACCTACCCAGCAAAACTGAGTATAATACTTCAGGGGGAAAAATGGAATTTCAGTGAAATAGAGGACTTCCAAGTATTCATGTTGAAAAAATCAGAGCTGAATAGAAAATTTGACTTTCAAACACAAGAATCAAGAGAAGTATGAAAAGGTAAACAGGACAGAGAAATCCTAAGGGACTTATTAAAGTTGAACTCTTTACATTCCTACATGGAAAGATAATATTTGTAACTCATGAGATTTTTCTCAGTATTAGGGTAGTTGGAGGAAATATAGATGGATGGATGGATGGATTGATAGAGATAGATGGCACAGGGTTAGTTGAATATGAAGGGATATCTAAAAAAATAAAATTAAGGGGTAAAAGGAAGAAGAAGAAAGGGAGAGATAGAATGGGGTAAATTGTTTCACATAAAAAAAGGCAAGAAAAAGGTTTCACAATGTAGAAGAGGGAAGAGATGAGAGGGAATGAAAGAACCTTACTCTCATTGAATTTGACTTAAGGAGGGAATAGCATACACACTCAATTGGTTATCTTATCCTAAGGAAAGTAAGGGAGAAAGGGCTGGGGTGGGAGGATGGAGGGGAGGGAATGACAAAAGGGAGAGGCAGATTACAGGAGAGGGTGGTCAGAAGCAAACACTTGAAAAGGGACAAGGTCAAAGGAGAAAATAGAATAATTAGGGGACAGGATAGGATGGAGGGAAATAAAATTAGTCTTTCACAATGTGACTTATGGAAGTGTTTTGCATAACTACACATGTATAACCTATGTTGAATTGTTTGTCTTGTCGATGAGGGTGGGTGGGGAGGGAAGAAGGGAGAGAATTTAGAACTCTAAAGTTTTAAAAACAAATGTTAATTGTTTTTACATGCAATTAGGAAATAAGACATAGAGACAATAGGGTATAGAAATTTATCTTACCCTACAAAAAAATAAGGGGAAAGGGGATGAGTGGGGGGTGATAGGAAGAAGATCAGAGTTGGGAACAGGGTAATCAGAAGGATGGTAAAGTGTAAAACGACTGGAAAGATTGTGTGTGTGTAGGGGAGGGGCAGTTATGGAGGGCTTTGAATGCCAAGCAAAGACTTGCATATATATGTATGCATGTATATACGTAACCTTGTACAAGGTACTAAACCCCCTGGGAAGACGAGGCAATTGGACTTCATGGACTCCGACTGACGTCTCTTAGCTTTAGCTCTTTAATCCTGTGTTTGTGGCAGAAGAGGCAGCATTAGCGTGACAATGCTCATTTATAATGACCCACAAGGTTTAAAGTAAAGGGGAGAATAGTCAATGAGACCAAGACAGATTTATTCCCCCATGCCCACCTCTGAGCTGGAGAGAGCCATTGGTTTGTTAGATTCCTCTGCATAGGTCTCCTCATATGGTATAATTGCTGTGATCTGGTCTAGATAGCAATACCAAACCAAAGGCCTACAGAGCTATTGTGCTGACTTTGTTATATGCCGGTGAAACATGGACAGGCAATTCTGAGACTGAATCGCTTCCATCTGAAACTGTCTTAGGAAGATTCTGGGGATCACCTGGCAGAATAAAGTACCAGATACTGAGGTCCTTGCTTGAGCTGAACTGCTAAGCATTCAAACTGTGCTTTAGAGAGCACAACTCCTATGGGCTGGCCACGTTGTTTGAATACCAAATGTATGCTTGCCAAAAAGATTATTTTATGTAGAACTTGCATGGGGCAGGTGAGCACATGGTGATCAGAAGAAGTGATACAAGGACACTCTCAAGGTCTCTCTCAAGAACTTTGGATTTGATTGTGCGACATGGAAGACACTGGCACAGGACCTCTCAGCATGGCATGCCTACATCAGAAAGGGTGCTGTGCTCTTTGAGCAAAGCAGAATTGAAACAGCACAAAGTAAACATAGGATGCGCAAATTTGGAGTAACCACTCCAAATGTTCACATGGACTATCTGTGCCCAATCTGTGGTAGAGCATTCCGAGCAGCCACAGTTGTACACATTGAAACTTCACTTTATCATGGTGATGTCACTTTGATCCTCTTCGAAGATGAAGGACAACAACCAACCAACCAATGATCTAGTCTACAATTTACCACACTCTCCCTCCCCCCCAAAAAATTCTGCTCTCCATAGAGCCTTGCAGAATTTGGTGCTTGTTAACATATTATTTTGAAAACTATCCACATGACTCTGTTCACACAGAGACTTCAGGGCCTACAACCTTCAAAACATCTCTTGAACACAACACTTCTATCTCTCCTCTGACACTGCTGCCACCTTGATGCAGCCCCTTATCACCTCACACCTAGACTATTGCATTAGTCCACTGGTTTATCTGCCTACCACAAGTCTCTCCCCATTCCAGTCCTCTCTCTACTCAGCTGTCAGTCACTTATCGGACCATGTCATTCCCTCCTTCTACTAAATTAATTCTGTTAGCTTCCTGTTACCTCCAGGATCAAATATGCAATTCTTTGCTTGGCATTCAAAGCCCTCCATAACTGCCCCTCCCCTACACACACACAATCTTTCCAGTCTTTTTACACTTTACCATCCTTCACTGCTCAATGCAGTGACACTGATCTCCTTGCTGTTCATTAAAAGACCCTCTACCTCCTGACTCTCTGGACCTTCTCACTGGTTGTCCCCCATCGTTTCCTTCCCATCTCCACCCCTGATTTCCTTGGCATTCTTCAAGTCTCAGCTCAAATCTCACTTTCTATAGGAAGCTTCTTCCTTCAGTTGATTGTCATCAAATTTGTCTTGTGTACAGTTTCTCTGTTCACCGCCGTTCGCATATTGACCCCTCCATTAGAGTACAAGCTCTTTCAGAACAGGGACTATTTTTGTTTTTTGTTTTGCCTTCCTTGTACCCCTAGCACGCAGCACAGTGCCTGGCACATAATAATACTTAATAAGTATTTTTGAATGACTGCTCTCTTCGTATGCTCCTCCTGTGTTCTCTTCTGATAACGCTGATGTAAGAATCAGCACCAGCTATAGTTAGTTTGATGAATATATTGGCCCTGTAAACTCTGAGAGACTCATCTCCTCAGATCTACTTAGTAGGCTCCTAAATTTCAGTGCCTAGTTCTCTCTATCCTGATAACTGGATATCCAAAAGCAAGGAGGGAATTTGATAATGGACACACCTCCTGCTTTGTCTAACCCTTCCCACCTCCATTCTGTGTCATCAGTAGAAAAGAACTGTCTTCCTTGTTCTGGATTCTCCTGACTCTTGAGTCAGGTCATATTCTTTCTTGCATTCTTGCTACCTATTCCACTTCTCAGAGGGCCTTGGCAATTATGTAGCAATGACAGCACCCTCTGAGTGTCAGGGACACCTAGACACTTGGTTTTGTTACTTTGTGATGCCTTTGTCAAGTGATATTGTTATTATAGAAGTAGTCTGATATAGTAGATACAGTGCTATCTTCTCCAGACAGTTTCTGGGAGACTTGTCTTTTAAATCATCTGGGAATTGTGATGGCTGATAAAGGAAATTTCCACCACCCACTTTGAAATCATAGATCCTTCTTTATTTATGTATCATGGTTACCTGTGTTAACTTGGAGGCTTCAACCTAACCTGCGGCAGCTAAAAGGTGTAGTAGATTGAAGTCACCGTGACTGAAGTCAAGGAAATATGATTTCATATTCAGCCTCAAATACTTCCTAGCTATGTGACCCTGGACAAATCACTTAACTACTGTCTACCTCACTTTCCTCAACTGTAAAATTTGGGGATTATAATAATAGCACCTATCTCACAGAATTGTTGTGGGAATTCAATGAGTTATGCTAAGTGTTTGGGATACAAAGAAAGACAAAAACAAGTCTAAAATAGTATTCCTAATCATGGAAACATAAGAAAATGTGGTCATGAAAATGGACTCAAATCTCTCTACTTTCAGCATTGTTGGATCATCCCATTCCATTATTATTTGTGCAGTTTTTACTTCTAATCATGGCAATACTAGACAAATGAACCATACTTTTACTTTCTGTATAAAGTAGAGCAGTGTATTTTTGGCTTTTAGAAATATTTTATTAAATAATAGTATTCATAGCCCCAACAAGATGTGAGACCAAGAATAAATTCCCCAAAGGGAAATTTTTACTCTTTAATCACAAAATCAGGAAAGTCGTGTCAAATACACTACAGAAGTATTTGTACCTCTAGAAAAAAAGGTCTATCTCCTCATTGACTTTATCTTTCTTCCTCTAATGTTACCACTCTTCCCATTCAGACCTTCCCCTCAGTAAATAATTTTAACTCAACAACAACGTCAACATCATCATCATCATCATCATCATCATCATCATCATCATCAAGTAACAATAAAGTAACTAATTCCAAAAAGTTAGATGAAAACTGAGAAAGCACATTCTTGGTCTATGTCTAGTATCCTGTATTTAGGCCTGTTCTGTACAAGTATAAGGGATTATTTCTAGTAATTGGAATTTCATTACTTTTCAAAGTGCTAGAATTTATGCCTATAGGTGCAAAATGCATCCCGGCTCTTGAAGCCTTTTGTTGCAATACCCACTAAAGCCCACAAGGTGGTGACACTATCCCACAAAAGCAGGCTCTGAAAGAATTGATGCTCTCCACTTTCAGCTTAGTTCTGTGTGACCAAGGAAATGAGATTTCAAGAATTGTTGTACTTTTGATCTTTATGTAGGAATTAAAATACACTTTAATTATATTTTAAAATGCATCAAAATACATTTTAATTAAAATACTTTGAATCATGTAGGAACTGAAATACATCAGACTTGCACAATTTTTATCCGCCAAAACACATGATCAAATCAAAGGTGAAATAAAAATGAGGAAGAATACACTATCCAGTCCTGCCAACTCTTTACTGCAACCAAAGAGAAAAGGAAACTGGGGAAAAAATAATCTTGGAGTGTCTTTTCTTCTGGGTATTTCCTTAGCTAAGGCTCAATTGCAAAGAAGGGGTATAATAAATTTCTGCCCAGACCATTTGGGGAGAACTGGATATATGTTAAAGGGAGCAAGGTGGATTAGTGGATAAAGGTGCTGATCCTGGAGTCAAGAAGATCTGAATTCAAATCTAGCCTCAGACACTTCACTTACAAAAAGTGTGACTCTGGGCAAGTCGTCAGTCTCTGCCTAAGTTTTCTTATTTATGAAATTGAGATAATAATAGTTCCTATCTTCTCCAGGGCTGTTGTGAGAATAAAATCAGATCATATTTGTAAAATGTTTTATAAACCTTAAAGTGCTAGATAGCTGTTAGCTATTATTTGGGAAATTGGTCTTCATCTCCTTGACCATTTCACAGAACCTTCAAGTCAGGGAAGACCTTAAGAGCTATATGATGCAGCCCATCTCTGATCAAGTTTCTTCTTCTACATTATACTCAGAAAGTGATCACTCAGCCTTTGCTGGAAGCCCTCCAGTGAGGGGTAACTAAATGCAATCCATTCCACTTTAAGATAATTAATTTTTATGATTTTTTTTCTTACACTAACTCTAAATTTCCTTATTTCCAGCTTGTACCCACTACTTCATGTTTTATCTTGTGAACCCAAACAGAGGAATTCATCCAGTGAGAAGTTAATGGAAACAGCGTTTAGAGCTGATCATTTAGCTCAACATTCCGTTGGATATAGAAATCCATCTCACCCTATAAGAAATTAAAAAGGGATAGAGATAATAGAAGGGGGAAGAGGACTGATAAAAGAGAGGATATATTGGGGAAGGTGGTGATCAGAAGTAAAATATTTATGAGGAGGTAAAGAGTGGGGAGTAAGAGAGGGAGATAAGTGAAAAATAGCATGAAAGGAAATACACAGTTATAACTATAAATGTAAGTGGGATGAACTCACCCATGAAAAGGAAGTGGATACCAGAATGGATTAAAACCAGAATCATACAATATGTTGTTTATAAGAAACACATTTGTAGCAGAGAAAAGATAAGAGGCTGGAGCAGAAACTATTATGCTTGAGCTGAAGCAAAGAAAGCAAGGGTAACTGTCATGATCTCAGACAAAGCAAAAACAAAAATAGATCTAATTAAAAGAGATAAAGAAGAAAACTACATCTTGCTGAAAAGTACCATAGACAATGAAATCATATTAATACTAAACATATATGTACCAAAAGACATAGCATTTAAAGTTTTGAAGAAGTTGAATGAGTCATAGGAGGAAACAAATGGTAAAACTGTACTAGTGGGGGACCTCAATTTTCCCCTCTCAGAGCTAAATAAATCTAACCAAAAAATAAAAGTTAAGCAGATGAATAAAATTTTGGAAAAGTTAAATAAGATAGATCTCTGGAGAAAATTGTAAGGGAATATACCTTTTTCTCAGCAGTACATGAGACCTACCCCCAAACTGACCATATATTAGGACATAAAAACCTCACAATTAAATGCAGAAAAGCAGAAATAGTAAATGCATCCTTTTCAGATAATAATGCAATAAAATTACATTCAATAATGGACAATGGAAAAAGATTAAAAATTAACTGGAAATTAAATAATCTAATCCTACAAAACAAGTGGGGCAAGGAACAAATCATAGAAACAATTGATAATTTTATTAAAGAAAATGACAACATTGAGACAGTATACCGAAATTTATGGGATGCAGCTAAAGTTGTACTTAGGGGAAAATTTATGTATATAATTGCTTATATCAACAAAGTAAGAGAAAAAACAGATCAATGAATTGGGCATGCAACTAAAGAAAACTAAAAAAGAACAATTAAAAATCCCCAATTAAACCCCAAATTGGAAATGCTGGAAAAGGAGAGATTAATAAAATTAAAGTAAGAAAACCATTGAACTAATAAATAAAACTAGAAATGATGAGAAGGCAGATTTCAGAAAAACCTGGAAAGACTTACATGAACTGATGTACGATGAACAGAACCAGGAGAATGTTGTACACAGTAACAGCAATATTGTTTGATGAAGAACTGTGAATGGTTTAGCTATTCTTAGCAATACAAACATCTAGGATCGTCCCAAAGAACTAATGGTGAGAGCATACTATCCCCCTCCAGAGAAAGAACTGAGAGTGACTGAATTCAGATTGAAGAATGCTATTTTTCACTTTCTTTTATTTTTTTTCTTTTATTTGAGTCTTCTTATACAAAATGACTAATAGGAAAATGTTTTACATAATTGCACGTGTTTAACTGATTGCTTACTCTCTCAGGTAAGAGGGAGGGGAGGGAGGGATAGAATTTGGAACTCAAAACTTTAAATAAAAGCAGTAAAATGTTGGGGAGAAAAAAATTTTTCACTGCAGGACCTTGACAGTTTGTCATCTAGTCTCATATCGAATCCTTCTAGGTAGTGCTTGTAGTCAAAATAGCATTAGATTAGCTGTGGGAGACATACATTCTAGGCTTGGTTCAACCACTTACTAGTTGTATGACTTTGGGCAAGTTACTTTGGAACCTCCCTGGGACACAGTTTCATTTTATATAAAATTACATTAATTATTAATTATCTTCCCTTCCTAACTCTTAGGGTTGCTATGATCAATATTTTAAATGGCATCTATAAAATGATAAAGTTTTATAGAAATATAAACAATATTTCAGTAATGGAGTGCTCACTATGTTTCAAGGCAAAAATAACCCCAAAAGAGGATTAGGAAGCATCCAAAATTAGTCTTGCTCTCTGAGTAAATTAAACAAATCTTATAGTACTTAAAAGGGTTTTCAGATTTATTTTTCTCACCTGATGCTCACCACAATCCCGTGAATTAAATGATCAGGCCAGATTGTTTTTTTTCTTAAAAATGTATCTTCTTTGTTTTAAATTTTATTTTATTTTTACCAATATTTCTTTTATATCACTTTCATTTCGAGATATATCTGTTCCTCACCCTTACCGCTCACCAAACCATCCATAGTGTTAAAGATTAAAAAAGAAGGAAAGAAAAAGAAGTTCAAACTAACCAAATTCATTAACCATTTCTTTCAGTACATACTATATTCCACACTCATAGTCCTCCACATCTATAAAGAATGGGGAGGTACATTTTTTTCATCTCTTGAGTTTTATAGTGATGCAGTATACAGTTTTTTTGTTGTTTTTTCAATTTGCATTGTTGCCATCATTATGTATATTGGGGTTAGTTGTTTACTCTGCATCCGTTCATGTATCTTCCTGTGGTTTTTTGAATTACTCATTCATCTCTTTTTTAATGAAACAGTAATATCCTATTACATTAGTGTACTAGCTTATTTGTCTACTCTTCACTTGACACCAACTTTGTTTCCAGTTCTTTCCTACAACAAAAAGTATTTCTATGAATATTTTGATTTTTATTTCTGGCTTTGTATTCCTTGCATTTTTGCCTTGGAGTAGGATCTCTAGGTCAAATATTATGAAAATGGTTTAGTCACTCTTTTAGGAAAACTCCAAATTGCTTTCCCAAATGGTTGAACCAGGCAGGACATATATTTTTTTTATTTTTTTTTAAATTTAATTAATTTGTTTTCAGTTTGAAACAATAACTTCCATAAGTTTTATATTTTCTCCTCCTTCCTGTTCCCTCCCTCCCCAAGATGGTATGCAATCTTATATGGGTTCTACATATACATTCTTATTAAACACACTTTCACATGAGTTATGTTGCATAGAAGAATCAAAATGAATGGGAGAAACCATGAGAAAAAAAGCAAAACATAACACAACAGAAAAGAGTCTGCTTCATTCTGCATCAGGACATGTATTTTTACCCCCATTTGATGCATGAGAAAACTGAGGTCCTGAAATATGGAGGTAATTGTAGAACCAAAAGCAGAGTCCAGAAGTGCAAGGATATTATTCCACTGAATATCTCAGCAGGTTGTACTGGATTCCCTGATGAAAAGATACTGGCCCAAATGTGGTAGAAGGAAGTTTTATTAGCAAACAAGAAAACCAACAATGAGGAAATATTACATGGTAAGTAGTAGTCCAGTGACCCATATTGTCCAATAATGAGCATATTCCATGTTGCCATAATCCCCGAATGCAGAATTCTTTCATGGTGATGGGTAGACCATCTCTTGTGTCATCCCTCATTAGCAGAAACCACTGGGACATGATAATTTTACCACAATCTACTTGAATGGCCAATCCTGTGTAGTCACTCTGTCTTCCCATATGGGTGAAACTATTTTCTTGTCTAGTGCTTTCTCCCAACCACCCATCTCTACAATTCTCCCTTAGATATTTTGGGTGTTAACAAAGGCAACTTGAGCATTCTACTTCATGATCCAGCTCACTGATTACAGTTCTGGGCAGTGTGAACATCTCTTGCAATGAAATGACAAATGAAGATTCCCCCCCTCTTTAATTTCAAGGATATTCCACCATATCACCCCTCAATCTCATAAAGGAAGAGAGTTGGAGCTAGTATCTCCTCATAGTAGGACTGAACCTTTCTCTTCTTGAGCTTTCCTCTGTTATTTACTACAGAGAAGCCAAAGCAACTTTTTAACTAGTGAGGGTGACGGAAACTGTACCCCAACCCTTGTGTCTTCCATTCTTTAGTCTCATAGGTTGAATACCATAACCTTCCAGAAAGGCTTGGATTAACCACAAAAACCCTGTCTGTTTTATTTCTTCATAGATTGGTAAAAGAGGAAACTAATACGAGAGATCTGCTGTTTTCTTCCTACAGTGGGAGTTTTGGGAGGCTCTCTCCCTAGGGGCATAATCATGAGCCATCTATAAATTTCCCAACTAAATTTCCATAGACAGCAATATTATGAACTTGGGGCTTTTTAAGATCTGCCTTATCAAACAGGAGCCTAATATAGTGACCCCTAGGGTTACATAATAATGGCTGACATGTAGGTATATAATGTCTTAAGGTTTATAGCTAAAGTCCTCTGAATTCATTCTCTCATTTTCTTTCATTCTTTTAAAAAATTTTCTGTGTAGTTAGTTTCAGTAATTGAAATGCCATAATAGCTAGCATTTATATAGTGCTCTAATGTAGGTGAAGTGCTTTCCATATATTATCTCATTTGATGGTCATAACAACTTCATGAGATAGTTGCTATCATTATCTCCATTTTACAGATGAGGAAACATTGGGAGAGGTTAAGTAACTAACCCAGGATAACACAATTATTATGCCTGAGACAGAATTTGAATTTGATTCATCTTGATCTCAGGTCCTGGTTCTCTGGTTCTATTCACTTGAAAAAGGTGAATCACAGAAGTATCTAGTAGTTTTCCTTTGAACACCAAGAAAGCACCATGACCGCTTATGCACATTGTTCACCATCTCCCAACCATTTGCTTTATACTTATACGAAGGTCCCATTGAACTCTTAAATGTCTATTTCAATGTAACCTAATATAAAATGAAAGCATTTTGCAGCATTCCACACTCTATTTACTTCATGCATTATTTAGATTGTCACAATGACCTTATGACATAGGGGCAGGAGTAGGGGATTTTGAGCATGACTGGACATTAGAAATCATCTAAAACTTAAGCAGTGACTGGACAAGCACTTGTATGTTGTCAGTGTAATGATTTTGGGGGTATGTGGGTTGGAGTCAGTGGTCCCTGAAATCTCTTCCGATTCTAAAATTCTGTGATCTAGTCCAATCTTCTCATTTAACAGATGAGACAAATGAGGTGAAGAGGCTTGTTCGAGATCACATGAGTAGTAAGGAGAAGGGCTAGCATGGGTACTGAAGTTTTATGGTTCCAAATCCACATCTCTTCCCACTATTCCATGCTTAGCCTCTAATTAGGATCAAGTGGAGAGTATATAATCTAGGGTTGGGTCAAATGTCCCCCCCTTTTCCATTCCTATTCAGATAAATTTGCCAAGTAAATTATAGCTCTTAATAAATGTTTATTAATTGATTGACTTGATTATCCCTCCCCATTGAACACATGAAGAAACAGGCTTAGAGAGGAAAGTTGAGTTGTCCATGGCTACACATCTACTGAGTTTTCTATTTGTGTGACCTTAGGCAAGTCATTCAGCTTCCTTGGGCCTCTATTTTCTTATGTGTAAAATATGAGGTTTGGCTTCTTATGTGTGGTCCTTTCCAGCTCTAGAATCCTATGATCCATTAAGAGCCAGAACCAAGACTAAAGGTCATATCTCCTGATTCCAACTTCAGGGCTCTTCTTCTGTACAGACTTGACACTCACTAGCTGTGTGACCTTGGGCAAGTCACTTAACCTCAGTTGCCTCATCCTGGGTCACCTCCAGTCATCCTGATGAATATCTGGTCACTGGATTCAGATGGCTCTGGAAGACAAGTGAGACTGGTGACCTGCACAGTCCTCCCTCACTCAAAACAAAGTCAAGTGCAAGTCATGTCATTATTTCTCTGATGGCATGGTCTTCTTCGGCAATGAAGGACGAATACACACACACACACACACACACACACACTCACACACACACAAATGTTTTGGTTCTGTCTTCTGTGTGGAAAGTCTGTTAAATTTTGTGATTCAGAACTGTGCTGGCATATTCATAGCCACTGTAGGCACTGTGAATATTGTTTTGGTTCTACAGAAGCCCAGGAATATAAGAGTTTAGGTAAGACAGGCAGACAAATTTTAATAGTTACCCAAAATTCTGTTGAATTAGTCTAATTATTCTGAAAAACAATTTGGAACTATGTCCAGAAAGGCAGTTAACTATACTATACTCTTGGATTGAGCTATCCCACCACTAGGACTATACCTTAAACAAATGAAAGAAAAATATTTATGGTAGTTCTTGTCATCATAGCCAAAAGTTGAAAACTAAGGCATTGACTTCCTCTTGGTGAATGGCTAAAGAAATTGTGATATATGAATGTATTGGAATATTATTATACCTAAGAAATGATGAAACAAATAGTTTAAGAGGAAATGGAGAAGACCCCTATAAAGTGTCATAGAGTGAAATTAGCAGAACCAGGAGACAATTATCCAGTGATAACAACAGTATACATAAAAATAATTTTGAAAGACTTTAGCACTGTAATTGATGCAATGATAAACCACAAATGATTTACTCCTACTCATTTCCTGATATAGAGATGATAAGCTTAAAATGGAGAAAAAGACATATAATTTCTGATATAACTGATGTGGGAATTTGTTTTGCTGGATAATCTGGCTATGTATTGAAGGCTTTAGTTTTTATGCTTTTGCTCAAAATTATGTGAGCACATTGAGGGGAGAGAAGGGAGGAGAATAGGAAGGACAGATAAATAAAATGCTTACTAACTGAAAAAAATAAAGATAATAAACATTAAAAAAAAAAGAAAGATGACATTTCCTCACGCTAGAACAAGGGTTGGCAAACATCCATAAAGGGTGAGATAGAAAATATTTTAGATATTATAAACCAAGAGACAAAACTGAAGATATTATGCACTTCAGTAACAAGAGAGAGAAAAATTTCCACAAGAAATTTAGTGACAAAATTTAAAATATAATAATAATAATAATAGAGTGTAATTTTAGTAATACAGGTCTACAAATGAAAAGGATGGAATTCTTTCTTAAAGCAATAACATTTTGCTTAATTGGGACTCAAAGTTAATTTTCTTTGTCATTATTGAAATCAATTGTGAATGTTCATCTCTTAATGCTGATCTATAATCGGAGTTTATATGTTTCATCTTTGAAAATGCCTTTTCACATAAATACGTTCTACAAAATATTGATATCACTCCCTAAGCATATGATTACAATGGAACATGTTTGTTACTTATACAGCATTTATATATTTTTTTATTTTATTCTGTTCTTTGTTTGATATTTTCTTTGTAGCAAGTTGTTACATTGCAGATTAAGAACTTTCAATTGATAATTAGGTAGAAGCTCCTAAATTTCACAATTTAGTGGATTTTTAAATAAGGAATTTTTGTGTGCACTTGCATCAAGGTCGGTAAAATGTTGCTGGAACTGTAGTTTGAGCTCAGAAAATATATTTATTGCAAATTTGTGTGGAAATAGAGATCTTGCTTCTTGTTTTAACTTTTGACAGCATGGAAAATGTGTAAGCAGCTTGACATTACTTGTGATTTCAATATTAATTTTCTTGAAATTGACTTTACCACAGTCTAAGTTTCACATTTTAAAATGTTTGGGCTTACAATTTTAGACTGAATTCATTAACAATCATTATCAAATTTGCAGCAAAAGCTAATTTCCAAGCCTTTCAGTATTCAATATTGTTGCTGAGGGCAGTCCTTATTCAAAAAAATTCAGTCTTGGCCCTGAGCTCAAAAAATTGCTATAAAACTTCTTTTTCCTCTTTCTATTTTGACATAATCAATATGTACTGGTAATAAAAATAAAATACCATTGTAGTATGGCAATATATGCAACACTTGAAACACTGTTGAGTTATAACTATGTCACTGCAATTTGTAGTGTGCTAAGTCCCAGTGCAAAATGATGAGAGAGCCACATATGCTCTCTGTCACAACTACTCAACTCTGCAGTTCTATATGCCACAGAGAATGCATAAATGAATCAGCTTGGCTGTGTTCCAATAAAACTCTATTTAAAATATGTTTAAAAAATTCTTAGCTTGCAAACCATACAAAAATAGACAGCTGGCTAAATTTAACCCAACAAATGTGATTGGCTGACTCTAGCCCTAGAATCTAAGCAAACCCTCTGAGTGCTTTGAAGTATGTACAGGAATTTGTTGTCAGTCAACAGTTTCATGGGATTTGTATCCGGAGTGACTAGCCTGGAAGCCAAGATAGGGAACCCTGAACAGAAGCATGTTGTCTAACTCTGTGCTCTATACAATAAGATCTGTCAATGTCCTGACTTACCTAAGATCACACATTTGGTGAATTGTGGGGTTGAGAACATATTTTAGCATCAGCTCC